>NW_010208684.1:0-26762 GCF_000695765.1 Mesitornis unicolor | reverse complement strand
TCAGTCAGGGCCGGGGGCGGGATTGAGGTTTAGCGGCTCTTTAAGGGCGGTGCATGGCACGGGGTTGTACCTGCGGGTGGGGGAAAGAGCAGCGACACCCGTGCCGTGTTTTCTGAGTAATAAATCCGGCATTTTTTGGTGCACGAACAGGGAATCCTGCCTGCCTGCTCTGTACCTCTCAGTTTTCGATGTAAGCAGGCGCGGTGCCCTGTGTGTGACAGGATTTGGGACACAGAGCCTTGCTGCAATTGCCTTTTCAGAGGATCTGACACATGTCTAAATATAAAGCAGAAAAAACGCCAAGAACTAAGCCACTCTTCATTTTGAAAGATAATCTTGCGTTTTATGTAAATTGGATTCCAACCACATTGAAGTCTTTAAGTCCAGTCACTTCTCTGCTGCTGTCCCAGGACTTAGCAATGTATTTCTGTCCAGTTGCTTGGCTTTTCTATTTTTGTGGCAATACTCTCCTGCTATTTATATATAAAAGGCTGTAAGTAAAACCTTGGGTTTTTTCCCACCTTCCAGACCATGTGTAATCTGTGCTCAGGCACCCTGCCTGACCTTGCTTTGTTTGTTTTCTTGGGCTTATCTGGTAAAGTTCTATAGATCTGCATCTTAGGTTTCACTTTCTTCACTGTTGCAGTCTGACTGTGCCTTGGTCTTTTCCGAATGCCATCTTCTGTATGTATTTTTAATAGTGTGTGCACTCTTGATGCTCTGTTTTGAACAGTTTCAGTGTAACTGAGAAGAAAAAAACTTCCACTTTGGTATGATTTTGAAGTCCTCCAGTTGTCAGATCTCTGTGCTGGACAGTCTACGCACTGTTCTGTTTAAGCTCCATGTAAACAGAAGTGCTGGGTTTTTGAGGCCCGATCACTTACAGCTGTCTTCAGAACAGTTAACAGGCAACCTTTATGAAACTAGCTTTTAAAAATACATAAGCCCAGTAATGCTTTCGGGCTGGGTAGGGCTGGGTGTACTTTTCACTCAGTTCCTACACTGCTTCAAACCACAGCTCCTATGCTGCAGATCAGTGTCAGGACAGTAACGTCTTGTTTTCTCCTTGGAGACAGCATGGCTTCATGCAGCCAAAGAAAACCAAGTGTTACTAAATTTAAGCCTCAAGCTAAACTTCAAGTTTCTATAGACCCAGCTTCATATACTGGCTGCGGCAGCTGTCTCACTGCTGCTGTGTTTTCAGATGGTTCAAATGTCTTTGAGAATAGAAGAGTCATAGTTTTAGCACATGCGGATTCACTTACTGCTAGGTAGGGTAGGCCACTGTTAGTAATGCTGACATGACATTTAGCATTCTCTTTTTTTGACTGCTTGGCTTACTGAACAGTTTGGTATCTGAAACAGTGCACAAAGGACTCTGGAGCAGTTTAAGGTGAGGAAGCAATCTTACAGAATCAATGTTCTTGAGAGACTTCCTCAAAGAAGTGCAGAGGTGGCTGAAAATGGCTCGAGAAATGAAAAAATGGCAATAGAAGGTTGTGAGAGGAGGCCATAATGTATTACCAAATAGTAACACTGTTTTAATACCTAGTTATGTTTTCGGAGGGCATTTCTAAACTAGTACAGGAGCAGGGAAGAATCTTCAAATCCTCTTCTTTCAAATAAAGGTTAAGAATGACTGTTCTGTTTTTACAGGTTATCTTATGAATGAAAGAGCTGAACAGATTGTACATGAATTCTAGAGGGCACCTAGGTTGAAGCAATGGAGAGAATGGTACTAGTATGCATTTTATTTTTAGAATGTAAAAAGACATTGATTTCAAGGGGAAAAAAATCTGACTATAGTAAGTAGCAGGAAATACAGGAGATAAACTTTTAGCCAATTCATAAACTTCTAATGACTCAGTTCATTTGAAACCTTTTGGGGGGAATCACACTTATCATCCCTTGACAATATCTGGTACTTATTCAGGTTTCACAGAACACACATTTTTGTATTTTGTTTTACAAGCACTTTTCTTTGACTTATTTTGTTGGAGAACATGCACCGCAAGCATCTTTCGTAGAGGGTCGTGAAATTTCTGCTTATTTGCTGAATCCGCCTTTTAATTTAGAATTTGCTTCACAGGAGCTGTGGAGATGTCTCGTAAGAGCCCGTTTGCCTCCTGGCTTTGTGCAATGCTCCACTGCTTTGGAAGTTACATACTCGCTGATCTGTTACTTGGAGAACCACCTATTGATTACTTCAGTAATAACTCCAGCGTCATCCTGGCCACAGCAGTTTGGTGAGTCCTTTGTACTTTGCCTTATTTTTAAGCATGAGAAGCTGTGTATGAAACCACCTGGTGCAAAGGGAGGTATTGTTTGTGTGTTATCTTGCTTGGATTAACTGGGGAAAGACGAGGGGGAGTGAGGTAGTCTTTAAGTCTTTTGTATTTCTAGACCTAGTTTCCAGTTTCTCTGACCAGTTGTCCAGTGTGTTGATTATAGGGGTTGGGTCCAGTCCAATCGCCAGGCGTTTCTATTCATAGCTGCTGCAGCTGAACCGTGGCCAAAGAGCAAAAGCAGCATGTGCTGCACTGATACCACATATAGTAGAGGAGGGGCGCACACAGGAGATCTGGGGGCATTTTCTTCATCGTGTTAGTGAAATGTGCACAAATTAACCACAGTTACTCCAAGTTCAAGTTCCTCAGTGCATATGGGTGGTGTGTGCTTGACAGAACCAGCATTTCCTTCTCCCTGACATAATTCAGGCTAACACCACAGTACTCCTAATCCTCTCTATATGTCCCAGATCAGGACAAACAAATAGGTCCTTAAACTCTTTGTGGTTTTGTTCCAGGTATTTGATATTCTTCTGTCCCATGAACCTCTTCTACAAGTGTGTTAGCTTTCTGCCGATGAAGCTCATCTTCGTGGCAATGAAGGAAGTGGTCAGAGTTCGCAAAATCGCAGCCGGGGTCCACCACGCTCATCACCGTTACCACCACGGGTGGTTCATTATGATGGCTACTGGATGGGTGAAAGGTGAAACCTGAAATACTCCTAATGCAGCAGGGAGGCACCCAGCCCTGAGGGGAAGGACAGGAGAAGCTGTGGGTGAAGGTTAAGTGCTGACCAGCAGGCTGGGTAGTGGACGTGGTCAGCTGGCTTCCATCAGTCAAGCTCCTGGGACACAGGCATTTGTCCATACGTGCAGAATGGTTGTCAGCTGAGTCATCAACTAACTTTAATGGAAGCATAAAGAATTGGAGTCACTGTCAAATATGGGTGTAGAATTTAGGAATATTTTTATTCCTTCTGCTGTATTCTGCTGCCTTTGGCCTCACCTCTGTCTTTTCAGGGGGTTTCTGTCAGTGTTGAAACAGCGCAGCCGGTTTTCCTTTAGCTTTTGTTTGGAGCAAGCATTTGAGCATCAGTAAATGGAACAGAGGGAAATGCCCTTTCCCTGCATCAGGAAACACTTCATAGAGAGCCTAGAAAACATCTGTTTTGCTCTGTTGTTTTAGGCAAACTTCTTTTAAATCTGGGAAAAGTGTCATGAAACTTTTGTTCCCCTTAGGTCATCCCTATCCCTTGGGGATCTGGAAAAGACAGCGGAGCTCTACTCAGTTCTAGCTGTTCCCTTTTACTGTTTTACAGGTTCTGGTGTTGCCTTGATGTTGAACTTCGAGCAACTGCTGCGTGGGGTCTGGAAGCCAGAAACAAACGAAATTCTTTATATGTCCTTGTAAGTAGGTAGCCTGTAAATTCTCTGTCAGACCAAAAATGGAATTTAAAGAACCATTCAAGACTGAATACAAACCTAGAAAACTTATTTTCTTTTTCTTGTAGCCCTACAAAAGCCAGTCTGTATGGCACAGTCCTCTTCACTCTGCAACAAACTCACTGGCTCCCTATCTCCGAAGCCAACCTCATCTTCTTTTTTACCATGTTCATGATAGTTTGCAAGGTAAGTTTACAGCAGGTCGCTGCAATGAATTTACAGAACCAGAGAAAGGGTACAGACTTAAACTGGGAGGCTTCATCTTCCTAAGCCACAATTGAAGGCATTGGCTGTACATAGCAGGAAAGATCTGCTCAGGAAATTATAGCCTAAATTCTCCATCATATAGGCAGCGTGGTAGTACAGCCCTGAGTCATGTAGCAATAGGGACTTTTATCTAGGGTAAGCAGAATGCCCCTTACTAGTTAGTATTTCCTAGACAGTGTATGTGATCTTTAACTTGAAATATTCACTGTTGCATGGCAGGTTTTCATGACGGCCACTCACTCTCACGCCTCACCTTTTGCTCCAGTGGAAAACTTCATCTGCCCAGTTTTCTTTGGCACCGTTTCCAGTGGACATACCAGTCATCATCATAATCAGCACGGGGCGTCCCATGAGGTTTCCCATCCTCCACCTCCTCCTGCAAAGTCAAAAGAGGAGCTAAATGAAGGCACAAGGAAAAGGAAAGCAAAAAAAGCTGAATAAAAAAGCAGCCACATAGTAAATAGGCCAAGAAAATTCTTCCAGAGCTGAGTCTCAAAGCCACCTGTGACCTCCTTTAACTGCAGTCCTCCCTCAAGACTCCAGAGGAGAGGTGGAAGCCAGGACACTGCCAGGCGGGTCCCTGAATTTCATCTGTGTTCTCTGTGCTGCTGCTTGCTTCTCAGTCTCTGTCTCTCTATTCTGATCGTATTTTCAGGGATTTGTAGATCTGTGCCAGGATGACAAGTGGGTGCCAGTTCCCAAGCTGTCAACAATTACGATGCAGCATTTTCAACTGATGTAAAATCTTTCACTGTCTTTATTTATGAATGGAGGTAATGGTTTGTGCTTCTGCAACCTTTAAGTTCTTTTGAATTTTCATTGACCTTTTTGTTGTCTAGCAAAACAACAAACTGTTTAGACACAATCAATGTGGAAATTTGATTTCATACTCAAGGAAATTAAATGGTCTTACATGAGCCTGATCTGATTTTTCCTAGCTTCGCCATCTGCTGTATCTCCAATTAATGTGACATTTTATATGGAGTAAGGACATTCACTCTGGTGTCCTAGCCAGACTCCATTTCTCTTGCCTAAGTTCCCTCTGATTCTTAATGGCTAGGACATTGTTACTTTCTTAATGAAGTCTGTGTTTGCAAGAGCTTTGAAGCTGTGAAACACTCCGAGTGCTATGTATTGGTACCGTTATTATTCAAAACTTGTGTAGCGTTGCTGCACGTTGTTAATAATAATAGTGTGTCCCACCTCAAACCTGATTGTATTTAACTAGAGAGGAAGCATGGTTTGTTTGTAATCCTGTGAGATACAAGAAGGGTGTGTGAGTGTAAATAAGTATTTATTACTATTTATTTATAATTGCCAGGGCACCTAATTAATGGATCTGAAACTGGCTCTTTTAAAATGTTGCATCTTTATATAGAGAATTGGAAACTTCTAAGTGTGGTCCTAAGCCCACAGCTACGCGCTGGTTTGTGCTTGAAGCAGTGATTTTGGTGTGCTAAGGGACAGCCTGAACACTTGCTGGATGCAGGCAGGAACATTTCCTATATTCTTAAATGAAGATACAAAGGCTGAAGAAGTGGATTTCACAGTAGCTGATTCAAACTGCTTTAAAGGACTGATAAAAGCACAGCAGCTGAAGATACCGTTCATCCTTTGTAGGTCCCTGGTCTGTGAAAGCAGCTTGTGCCCAACAAGTCAAGAATATGAAATGCCTTGCATGGCTCAAGGAGGAGCCCGTCAGTTTGGTCATGTTCTGCTTAGTGAATACTGGCTTTTAGACTAGTTTTAAGCTGTTCTTATGACTGATTTTTTTCTTAAAAGTGTCATCTTAAGCATTGCACCCAAAAGACCAGAACTCATTCGGAGCTTTTTTTAATGACCAAGGGCTGGGATCACTGTGGTAAAAATCTTGCAATTGGGAATATAAACAGAAAGGTTTAAGAAAAGCATTTTGTTGGGTTTTTTTTTTTGTGTCCCTGTTCAAAATTGAAACGAATGGTTAAAAAAAAATAAATAGATTTCTTGTATGGAAGCAGATGAAAGCCAGTACAAAAAGGTCAAATGATTTGTGGGCTTGGGTTTTGACAGTGCCTTAATTTTGTGAGTTTCAAAACTCCCCTTCAGTAGAAAACAGGAATTCAACTGTCTGGTTTTGCAGATCCTGGTCTACTGAAACCTGATGTATCACTAGCATGCACAAGACTATAAATCTTTTATGAGATGTCTGATTCGAGGGGAATTTTGTTTTATAAAAGCCACAAATAAATAAAAATTGTGAAGTGACTCTGTCCGCTGGCACTTGAGGAAATACGTGTGTTTCTTTTACTCTTGCCGGTCTCGGAAGCCACACGCTCCTTGATCTGCTTTAAGTCTCCTTGATATGGTGACAAAATGATTCCAACTGGAGAGATCAGACTTTGATGTCCTACAAGCATGCCTGAATGTATTATAAGTGGAAATAACATGGTAAAAGGTCCATTGATTTTGTTGTATTTGTAGTGTTGTCATCCAAGCAGACCTTCTGAGATTTCAGGGAATGAAATAAGGAAACTTCCTTTGGTGTTTATACTGGTTGACTCTGTCATTCTTTTTGTCACTATAAGGGGAAGGAGGACATTCACCTAGGACAGGTAAATATACACACACATATACAAACACACACAGACAATTCTTGCATATTTATATGGAGTTTCAGTATTCCTATTTAAAACTGAAAAAAATGAAAATGCTTTGAGCAAGTGTGATTATTTATGTAGTGTGGTACTCTAAACTGCTGCGTTTTCAGTGCCAGAGCCCTTGCTCTTCTGAGTCTTTTGGAGTCCAGTCATAGCTGCTAACCAAGCACAGAGAGGAGAAATAGTCCAAGAGATGTTAAAACTAAAGTTCTGTGCACCTCCAGAGTACCTTGTCCGGAATAGGATTAGTATTGAGAAGCCAACTGCCATAAAGAAGAGTCATAAATTTCATGTAGTGAAGCCTTTCACAGTGAGAGGTACAGAACCTTTCTTGAATTTCCATGGCTCAGCACTGGTAGTCTTTGGTACAATTCCAGACAGGTGTCCTTAATCCCAAGCAGCGGAGATGGATCTTTCAAAACGCAGCATATTTTAACCACTGCCGCAGGGACACAAGCTCTATAGGGCTACTTCTACACTTCTGGGAAGCTCTACTTTACTTGCATATACATTCTTCCTTAAGACTCTGCTCCAACCAGAATGAAAATGGTAGCTGGGCATTTCCTAGAGTTATGGAGTAACTCACTGCCGTGGCACTGAGATGGGAGTGATGAGGAAAACATGACACAGTCAATCTACCTGGTGCTAAATGAGGACCTGCAAAGGGCTATTGATTTTCTGAATGGTTTCACTTGTCTCCCCCCAGATCTCATTTAAAATATTTATTAATACTCCTTAATTTTCCTCAGGACCTGGATGAACAATAAACAAGAGCAGGCTGATGAGAGTAAGTATTTCAAGTGCTTTGAAAAATCCTATGATGTCTTAAGAGTCCCATGCTGTGCAGAATGTTCCCAGCTCCAAACTCTGTTGTGGCACAGGGTAGAGGAGAAACATGCCAGGGCTTAGACTTTCACGGGACAGACGTCATTCCCTCCAAAGATGTTCTGATCTGATAACTACTGATACTAACTCCAGTGAGATGTAGCTAAATTTAGCAATGGGTTTAATCCTGAGAGAGGCCCTGGTTGCCTGATGGAAAAAGCAAAGTGTTTCAGTTGCTGCTCTCAGCATTTCTTGTTGATGGACAGGTTTCCCTTTTCTGTTACATAGAGCAAGCCAAACCCAGCATCTATGGCTTTTCCATCGTTGCAGATCAGCTTCACAGATAGGGAAAGCCCTGCAGCCCTGTGTTAGTAGAAAAAACCCTAAACCCATAGGATAATTTAACAGAAAACATTAAAAATTCTTCACAGTAAATGAACTGAAGTAAAAAAAATGGGAGGCCACAAGATAAAATTTCTATGCTGAAGAGCTTGTGAGAATGGGCAAAGCCAATGCAATAGAGCGCCAAGCTGGAGCAACCAGTGTTCTTGTTTTATAATTTTATAATTAATGACAGCATGTACATTCTTCCACATTTTGTTCAAATAGTAACCAAATTCTATAATCCAGCTAAGTGGCAAGACTCGGGAGATAAAGACGGATGTTACCTTGGTCATTTCCTGAGCAACAGAGAAGTTGTTTCTTTCAGCACCTGCCAGGTGATGAGCTGCCAATTCCCACCTTCTTCCCGCAGCGGATTTCATGGCTGGTTGGTGCTTTCAAGGTGTAAAGCACTAGATCATTGCTCAGGGTGTCAGTCCAAATAGCACACAGGACACATAGAAGCATTAAAAATCACAGCTTTATGCATTTCACAGTAGCACATCTTTATTTGAGTCCTTAGCTGTAATTTGCTTTAAAGTTTTTGTGCCATTTTTCACAAGACCTAACTGGCTGCTGTCAGACACGACACTGAGGATTAAATGAAAGGTGAAGCTGGTATTGCATGGCATTTGCTGTGACATTAGACACTCAGCTTTCTTCTGCAGCAAAGACTTTTCTCACAAGAAATTTCAGTTCTTTGCCAAAATAATGAGAAATCAGAATATATAGCTATCAAAGTCTAGAAAGCTCACAAAGATAGTTTGCATTTAGTTATTAGTTTTTTCTCTCTCTCCTAGGAAGACAGGACACTGACAAGGCAAACTACTGGCGAGGGAGAAAATACACTGGTGATACCAAAGCTGAGTCACTCACTGCACACAGGGCTGATACTGGTCTCTTTAGGATGCTCCTGCTCATGGCCTCAAGGAGATCTGGTTTGTCCTGTGTGCCCATCACTGTAAGGAAAGGCAAATTAAAGGGGTTTGGATTTCATCAGACACCAACAGTGTGCTTCTTACTTGGTAAACACCCACAAAATTACCTCCCAGCTAAGAATTTAATCCTGCTCTCATGTGGTCTGTAAAGGCAGCAGTCTGTGAGCAAGCTGTCAGGGGATGACGGCTCACGGAACAGACAGACGGTGAGAAAACAAGCTCCCTGCCATGCCGGAGCCCACGCTGCCATCCTGACTCACAGTTGCTCCTCACTTCACCCCTGTGATGGCACTGCTGACAAAAGGGAGATGTTGATAGTGCAAAGATCAACATTCATGAATGTCTTTGAGTCTGCTCTCTTTTACACTTGCACATTTCTATCTTTCACACCTTATCCCTAGAAAAAGTAACACTTGTAATATTTTCTATCATGATTCTCATCTGTTTCCTTTATGTGACAAAAGAGATTTTGGGGAGGAAATTTTTTTGAAAGCTTGCAAATGTAATCTTTTAGGAAGAATCAGTAGGAGATAGTGATTTCATCTTAGCTTTAGGGCACAGGTAAACTATAGCGGTGGAATGCAGGAAAACAGGTCTGATACGTTGAGAGGCTTGAACATTTTTATAGCCTGAGGAAATCCAGAACGTCTCTGGAAAATATGTGGTTGGTTGATTTTGTTTGATTTTGATGTGCACATTACAGAAAGCTCACCAGAAACGTGTAACACACACACTGCCTTCCTGCAGAAAGCAAGCTGCTGCTTCTCCAATCATCCCAGCCCCTCACACGTCTCAGTGGAGCTGGCAGATCTCGACTTTCCAAAAAAAGATCTGCTAGTTGGGGACTTCTGGTCCCGCTGCAACCAACTGCTTGAATCAGAGAATGAGCTAATTTTCTGTTATTTCTTAGTGACAAGAATTGGTGCAATCGGTGATAATGACAGGTATATGCACTGTGAGATGCATATAGCACATCACATTTTGCAGTGCCTTGAAGAACAGCCTAAAAATCCATGACTTTAGAGTCCTAATGCTGGGTTAAATTAGATTTAGACTAATGTAGGCTAAACCCTAATGCAGGCTCTCTGTAATGTTTGTCTCTTAAGGTAAGATGCTTCGTCTCCCTGCATGTTTGATTTATGATAGATTAGGATGTTGGTTAATCTCTTCTTATTTGGCTAGATGACTGTGAAGATTAATCAAGTATTGTCTGCTAAAGGAATCAATAAATACAGATTACTAATTTTTCCTTAATTATTCCAGAGGAATACAGAGGGAGTACAGACAAGGATAGACACCAGCCTCTTAAATCTCATTTCATGAAAGGCACCAAAAAACCACAGCACATGCTCTGGCTGATACTGACATTCTGGTTTTCTCTGACATGCTCAGTTCATGGAAAAGGCAAAAAGCCAGGAAAATTATTATGATTATGGTCTCCTGTGAGTGAATCTGCTTGGCTGGCACAGCACCATCTCCGTTTCCAAAAGACACAGAGAAAGCAGCATTTCGGTCAGGAAAAGCTACACTGAACAAATACAGAAACACATACTGAAAAAGGGAAATAGCAATGTGCTGTGAATACTGGAAAACAGAGCAGCATGGAAGACAGACAGTAAAAATCAGACTCTGTGAACATGAAATGGAGACACTCGTTCTGTTAGGGCCTCGACTGAGATGGTTGCACCAGTTACCTTCGCTCCCTATGCATTCCAAGGGCATTTGGACAAAGATGTTATTTTCCTACTCCTTCTCTGTTGATAGCTGCAGTTTCCTGCCTTTGAGCTCACCACAATGGATGAGCATTGCAGCAGCACACAGCAATCCCCTCGGTGTGGGGATTAGCAGGTGGGTCATGGGTGTTGTCCTGCACGATGTAACTCAAAACTAGGAGCAAGTCGCTGGAGTTCTGTTAGCTGTAGTATCCCTCAGGAAGTCTTTTTTCTTCTCTCTTTCTGATTTCTACCTACTTGCTGTTTTTTTTATAAATTATTACATTTTTCTTTCTATCTTTTCCCCTGTGCTGCTCTTTTAGGGATGGTACCCCAGTCCAAACGTAGCCATAAAGTAGTATTTACTGTGCACAGTTTAAACACCTTCTAGTAAATTCACTATTGCACAGCTAGACAGAAGGCAAATAGTGACAGGGCATAGGCTTACTCCCTGGAAAGAAACCTGCTGTAAATGGCTGAGAGTGCCTGAACCATATATTATACTAGTACTGGTAGGCATACCTGACGCTTAAATACACGGATGAGTATTTCTGAATAGTCAAGGGTAGCAAACAAATGGACCTCAGGTGTACAGCACCTGATAGGGAGCACATTTAGTGCCTTAGAAAGAGACCCTGGGGATTGTGCCCAAGTGACAAACACAGGTTGCTATAGAGATCTCCATCCTCTTCAAATACAGATGGATCGCTCCAGGATGCAGTGAAGTTTCACTGCATCTCAGTGCAGACAGTCAACCATTTCTTACTGTTCCTGTCAAAGTAGCTGAAATTTTCCCAGGCTTCCCTTAAAAAGAGGTGCAAGGCAGCTTTCTGGAGGGAGGCACCACTGGCTGGTGCTCACTGTCATTAGTGATCTCCTCTCTAACGAGAGAGAGAACTCAGGGAGTTCAGAGAGTGGGATGAGCTTCAGTCCAGACACACGCCGGGCTCTCCTCTGTGGGAAGATGGTTCCTCCACCTTTCCAGCCCTCCAGCCTGATCCGAATCTTCATCAGCTCAGTTTTTTCAGGTAAATAAGCTGAAAAGTCCTGAAGCTGCTGAATTTATCAGCTGCTTTCTCTGCTAGAGTCTGCAAAGCGTTACAATGCGGTGGGACTGCTGTGCTTAGGAGAGAAGCTGTAAGCTTGCACCTTAATTTGAAAGTGAAGATGCCTTTAATCTGCTGCATTTTATATACAGCTTTATTCTGTCACCCCCATTTTGCACTTAGAACATGTCAGAGATGTCAGAAGTCATTAGTTCAGGAACTAACAGCATTTGCAGTGAGGCCAAATTCAGCCCAGGCACTCCTGTGCAATAGCTCAGTGCAGCGCAATGCCTGTCTGCACACAGGACAGCAAAGTCCGCAGGCTTTCTTAAAACCCTGGACAACACACATTTGCTTCCCATCCACCACTGTAACAGCAAGAAATATTTGTGAAGAACTTCTCTTCTTGGACAATATCCAAATATTTCCCACTTCCTCTGCCTACTGGGACGCAGTTGTGAGACTGAGCTCCTAAAGCTGGCAGCGGGTAGCCATGACTCAGATTTTCAGGAATTACAAAACTCAGATTCCCCTTCTTCTGAAAATCATTCACTCTGTCTCCACTTTTAAATAAGAAAACAGAGGCTGAGGTAGGCTCTCAATTCCACAAAAAGTGTCTTCCAAAGAGAGAAAATACTGCAGCATTTCCTGCAGAGGAGGTAATGTGATGACTGTGCTGGACAAGGAGGTGTTTCCAGCCTGAGCAGATGGGTCAGCACTTACAGATCAGTTACAGCTTCAGTTTCTAGAAGGAATGTACGGGAACTGCAGAGAATCTGAAATCAGTGGGCATATAAAGACACTGCTCCTGGTAAAGATTTTACCTACACCACCTGTCCAAGTTAAGGTAGACTTCACGTATTTTCAGGAACAGTTTTGGGATGAGGATGTGAGAGGTGATTTGATTTTCACCAAAGACAGGGTTATAAATTGAACCCACTCTCTCACTGGAAGGTTTGGAATTCACGTGGGCTGGAGCATAAAGTGATACAAGGATTTCCCGTAACTACCACAACCTCCGTGAGAGCTAATGAATTATTTCAGTGGTATTATGCTGAGAGTGCTTGTTCCTTGTTGGACAGCAGCGCAGACACGGTAATTCCTAACCCAAGAGAGCTCTTTCCTCATCTGTCACTGGCACAGACTTCATTAGTGATCACTTTTTACTTATAACAGTCCCAAGGAAAGCTGCAGATACAGCCATTCCCTGTCCTAATTTTAGCTCTTGTACTACCTTATCACATGATTATGTAGTGCCATAAATGTCTACATAATTTTGGGTAGAGAATATTTGAGCTCTGAAGAAATTATAATCTCATATGATAAAACATAAATAAGATGAAAAATGTCCTTTATATTACCCGTGTCTTTTAATTTTGTAGGTGTGAAAAGTATCCATGAATAGAAGACCTGTAGGTCTTCTAGGAGAGAGTGCATGCATGTAGCTGCTGGGAATGTGCACTCATGCTTGTGTCCATGTGCTTACCTTTTCTCCCGCTTGCTTTGTCTTCTTAATTAATCTTAAATTTACCTAGTCTGTTCTTTGATTTAATTCGGTGAATATGTTACTTAGAAGGTGTCACAAAGATTTTTCTAGAAAGTGGTAATCTCTCTTGTAAAAAGCATAGCAGGGGAAGCAGCCATAAAAATTTCACAGGTTTGACTCTGTATGAAAAGATTCCCTGTGGGTAGAATTGGCTTTTATTGTGGCTATTTATCATGCTGAGATGGCAAACAGCGTGCCTGAGTGATCTTAAAATAGAAAGACTTGCTGCAGCAAGATGTAAGAAATACTTTTTTCTAGATCAATGCTGCTGTGTTGTATTCTGTAACTATGCAATCCCAAATTTCCAGATCCCAAGTTTTTGTATTAGCAAATAAAAACACAGTGTGACAAGCCAGTACAGAACACTTTAAATGGACTTGAATTGGTAATGTAATAACGCGGGCACAAGCCTGCAGACTGCTGGAAACTGCAGTTTCACAAGACTTAACCCCAATTTCATCTACGTGAAACTCAACACAGATTAGATGATAGCAATGCAAACTGCTTCTTTTTCTGTAAGGTTTAACATGACATATAAACAAAGTAAAAAACAGCTCCAAATTCCTAACTTGTGTGCTGCACAAATCCTTCCATGCAGACATGGCTGCAGAAAGAGAGAGACTGCTGGAGGAAGCATACCCAGAAGCACAGGCCTTCTGTCAGAAGCACGGGCTAAAGTTTGAGGTAAATCACTTCTCTCCTGTCTGTCCTGTCCAAAAGCCATCAAAATATGTGGGATGGAGGAAAAAAAAAAACAACCAAAAACAAAACACTCATGCATTTTCCATCTCCTTAGAAGCCTCCTAGGAGTCAAATACTGCTGTACTGACTTCCTAGAACTTTTAAGTTCTGCTACATGGTCATGCATGGTTCAAATAGCCCTAAGTCTTTCACAGGAGAAATCCCTACCAAGAGATTCTGAATATCTCAGCATCTCTGGTAGAGTTCCAGTAATTAAAGTTGCACACCACTGGTGTTCAGACTAAGTAAAAAATTAAATGTGATAGAATGACTTAATTTTCCCATATCACTGTTTTTATGCTAGTATTGACTTGTCTAAGAATCTTAAAAAATATATTTTTGCACAGGTAATTGACTTGAAGTGGGGTACTTCTGAGCTTGTAGACCCTGATCACAGAAACGCACAACTCTCTCTGGAGGAAACTGAAGCCTGTCAGAAACTGTCAGCTGGTCCCACCTTCATTGAAAGTACCAGCACTGTGGTGTATACGCAATCCCTACAGCTAAAGTGAGCCATGGAGCAGGCCACACGCACTCAGAAGGTCTACAGGACAAATTAAGTGGTTTTCAGAAGTTATTAGCCTGCCTGAGCAGCTTCAAAAATCAGCTAGCTGATAGAGCTGAGATGTCAATACCTGCCAGTAGTCCCCAAAAAAGAGCCCTGACAGGCACACACACACAGTCTAGCCTTGAACGCAGAATCTCTGCAGATTAGAAAATAGCAGGGGTTATATTAGCTAGCAGATAGAAGAGGCAGATGGAGATACACATAAGGCAAGAAACACTTGTTCTGAGCTTGCTTCATAAATACCTCAATATTGAGGAGGTTTTCTCAGTAACTAGGCAATAAATACAAATTCCCCATGCAAACCCCCAGAAATGAAAATGTCATAGCAACCACCAGGGACAGAGAAGGGTGTCACACTGCAAGCCGATACCTGTTCCATGCTTCTCAAATCCCTCCAATCACTCCTTCTACCCACTGAAAGCTCTCCACGGCAGCAGCCCACCTCAGCTTCCTTGAAGCACTTTGGTGACAGCCCGGAACAGAAACCCACTCCCAAAACTTGAAGCCTTGCAGAAGGGGAGAGGAGGCTGAGACACCCAGTTCCTCAGGTTGTTTTGGTTTTAAAAAGAAAGAAAGAAAGTTTGCTGAACACAGAGAATAAACACACAGTCTCAGGGGGCATAATTGAAGCCAGAAGTAAATAAAGAACCTATTAAGTATTCGTGCAAGTTGTGCCTGATTTCCTTTGAGATGCTTCCACCAGAGGCCAGCAATGGAGAGACAAAGACCATGAGAGCCTCATCACAGCATTACTGCACCCAGGAGCTCAGCATCACTGAGCTCCCTGCAGCTCACACCTCTGTTAGCTGCACCACATCGCATACCCAGATGGCACCAGTAGGCACTCAGGCAGTATCTTCCTCAAACTGGTCCTCAGTGTGCACCTAGAAAGCTCAGCAGAGCCAGTAACCAAGGTCTGACTACTCCCTCTGTCCTTTATGCACACCAAAAGCGCATTGCTCAGGGATTAATTACACTGTGGGTTTGCACACTGAGCTGTTTCCAGACGCAACAGATATTGATGCTGACCCTTTTCAGGACCTTGCTCTTCCCCAGTCCAGCCTTCAGTTCTGATCAGAAGTCCCCAGGCTCAGACCTGTTCCTGTCATTCTTCTCCACCCCAAAGCCAAGCTTACAGCATCACTGGCCAAAGTCCCCAAATCAATTCTGCTATGTGCTTCCCTTGCCTCACCTCCATCACTCTCTGCATTGTAAAGGCCTGAGGAGCAGCTGCTGTAAAGCCACTTCTCCCCAACTATAGAGCAGGCTGGGGCTCTGCCTGGCTGTCCCCATCCAACACAGAAGCCACCAGGGCCCTGTGGTTACCAGCAGATTTTCTGAGCAGCCCTCCCTGGCAACCCTAGGTGCTAAGGCAAGCAGCCAGTGACATCCCAACTGTCATTGCAGAAGTAGTGCCTGAACGCCAGACCTTTTTTGCCTGTTGCAGGGGCTCCTGGGGGACCACCACAGGCACCAGGCTGTGCCATGGCTCATTGCAGAGGAGGAATTTGAGACCCTAACTCTGCAGCTGTCAGAGGACCCTGCCCAGCTCCTGACACAGTGGTACCAGCAGGATGAGAATGCATTGCCCACCTGCTACATGCTGCAGCCAGCTGCTGGGCAGGCCTGGCTGTGCCTGGAGGGATGCTTGGCCTCAGTGCTGTGGGTGGCAGCCCAGAAGGCAGAGAGGCGTGGGCTGCTTGGCCCGGAGCAGAGGCACCACTACCACAAATCAGGTATGTTCTGGCAAGGTTGTCACGTCCTAACTAGAGCTGTCAGGGAGGATAGTGGTTTGTTTCGAGACAACATCAGATTGTCTACATCAGGAAAGATGCAGGAAGAGACTTGCTAACTATCTGCTACATCCCGAATCCTGAGGAGGGACGTTGGTCCTGACTAGCAAACAGTAATACACCAGATAGAAATGTTTCTCCTTTTCCCCCACCTCCCTGACCACATCCAGGAGTATGGCTAGCTCAGAGGACATGGGGACTGCCAACTTGCTGGCATCGTGTGAAAGTTGGCATCGTGTGAAATACAGAAGGACCAAGGGATGTCACATTAATGTTGATGGATGGCTTTTCTGTGTTCTGTTCTGAAACTGAATGCTCACATCTCCCTTTTTTTTTTGGTAGTGATTGAATGGGAGATTGAACAGGGTCTCCTCAATACCAAGGAGGGCAACCCCAGGGCTATCATATTCCTCAGAGAGGCTGAGGATTCCCACAGACAAATTGGGCAAGTGACAAACAGTGAGCTGTTAGAAAAAGAGGGCAATCTGGAGAGTGAAGAGAAACAGCTGCTCAACAACCTTAAAGCAAAAATTGCAAGCCATCATCCCAAACACCTCAAAGTACATACACTGGCATACAGTAAAAACTCTGGGAACCCTCAGCATAAGAATAACAAATACCTGAAAGAACTCTGTGAGCAGTTCACTGCTGTTACTCATCACCAGGTTTTAGAGAATGTTCAACACCACGGACAGATCAGTGAGGAGCCAGGGCGACTTCTGCAGGAGCTGGGCCACCACACAGCTCTGTGCCTGAAGCACTGCAAATTTTCCTGTGGGAGGCAGAATTTATTGGATAACATTTGTTCACTGTATTAGGCAGAACAATGATAAAACCCACACAACCCTCATCCTTTATGGGCCACGGGCTGTGGAAAAACAGCCATGATGTGCAAACTATCTGAGTGGGTGCAAGCTGCTTTAGGGCAAGATACCATAAGCATGATTTGTTTGCTGGGGACATCCCAGCTCAGTTCTGCCATTCACAGCCTGCTGAAGGACATTTGTCTTCAAGTGTGTTTAGCATTTGATTTGCCACCACCTCCAACCCAGACCAAAGAGGCTTGCAGTGATTTAGTCTTGTTCTTCAGCAAACTCCTCCTCACTGTCTCCCACTGTGGCACACAGACACTGGTGGTGTTCCTTGACTCTGTGGAGAGATTGCTTCCTGGTAACGGTGCTCACAGATTCCACTGGCTCCCTACAGATTGCCCTCCAAAGGTCCACATCATCATTTTCATCTCCACAGCAGAGCCTGATACTCTCAAAGCTCTCCAACCTGCTGTGCCTGAGGCTGAAGCATACTTTGAAGTAGGACCCTTGTCCAGTGAGGAAGGTGAGGAGATGCTAGAGATGCTCTTAGCGTCAGGCAGATGACGGCTAAGCCCAGCTCAATGGGCCTATTTCTGCCAGAGCTTCCCAAGTGGTGTTTTTCAAGCTGGCCTTCCACGAGGCCAGAAAATGGGCATCTTACACTTCACCTTCAGAACTTACAATTGCTAGCACAGTCTGGAACGCCATGCACCATCTATGTGAGAGACTGGAAAAGTCACACAGCACGGTCCTTGTGGCTCATGTGCTTGGCTATGTTGCTTCCTTACGGTGAGTACTGCTGTATCTCTGATGAAACAGCCCGTATTTCCTGCTGCTTATAGGGAATTTGTCTAAATACAGCCAAAACCAGTCAACGCTCTCTGTTATTTGAGCCTGTGAATGTGCTCATAAATATATTTGGCAAGCATAACGTTCCTCTCATACCTGGTAGCCTACCTAAAATATTGTCTTAGAGGGAGATGTTCTGGGATTACTTGGAAAAGGAAATCTACCTCTGTTTCTTACACCATTTTTAAGCTTTCAGCTGAGACTGCCATGTATGCATGTGAGCTAGTGAGATTTTTTGGTGACTAGTACTTCTGAACTGTCAGAGAAACCACTCACCCTTCCACTATTGATATCAGTGTAAACAGGAGGAGGATAAATTTCCTTTCATATCTCACACTGCACTTACAGAAATGGGGTGTCAGACATGGAGTTGAAGGACATTTTATCCCTTGATGATGAAGTTCGCTCAGAGATTCACCACTGCCACCTTCCTTCAAGTAAAACTATCCTGCGCCTTCCTCCTGTACACTGGGCATGGCTACACAGTGACATGAGAGAGTGCCTGGCAGAGCAGAAGGCAGGTGGCTTCATCCTTCTTGGCTTTGCACAGGTACTCTTAGAGGGCAGGGAATGAGAAGCCAAACCTTTGAGTATGGGATGTTCCCATCCTGGGCTTTCGGGCACCCTGCCTGGACTCCCCTCTGTTCTTAAGCTCTGTCAGTGCTGAGGCTCACAGAAAAGACCAGCTGTAGCTCCCTTTGCAGTACACCTATGACTTTTTCCCTTCCCAGGCTATTTGTTGAAATTTTGTACAGTCGTTATCTATCAAAACAAGACCAAATCAAGAGGCATTTCTGGCAGATTTCTTCAAGGGGACTTGGAGCTGGGAAATGAAGAAACCTCTTAATTTCCCACATCTTAGCAGGACTTTGAATGCTGACAGGAAGGTGAGGAATATCTGCAGTCATTTCCATACCTGTAACCTCTGGACCAGGGCTCTGTGTCTCCAGATTGCTGCACAGGGTCTGAAATCAGAAGACAATGGAAATAACAGTAAATGACACTATTTAGTGCTGGGAGGGAGGGAGGGAGGGAGGGAGGAAGGGAGGAAGGGAGGAAGGGAGGAAGGAAAAACATTTCCTACTAACAGGAAAACAATGAAAGCCCTGGAAGTGCTGTCCAGCATACCATGAGATAGCATCTAGCACTTACATTGCGAAAGCAAACAGATTTATCTACAAGCCGTGTCTCAAATCCACTGCTCTGGTTACTCCTAGGTAGCCCCTCAGCCACTCTGGTTCTCCGATACTGTTGCAAATCTGAGGAAGTTGAATGAATTGCCATTTCATTTACTTAATGCTGGAGGAACTGAGGAGCTACAACGGGATGTGCTGGGTAAGTACTGGGCAAGAGAGGGTATACGGTGCTCTGCAGAGGCGTGCTTCATGCCTACAGCCACAGGTAAGATTCATCCCTCTGCACAGCATCAATAACCACTCTGAGAAGGAAGCTAGAAAAAAGAGAGATAAGGCTAACTTTTACAAACTGTTACCCTAGAAATAACACCAGACTCCTTTACTAGCTGAAAGAAAATATCTAGATCCTCCAAATACTGAGAAGAAAACATACTTAAAAACCTAACAAATTAAAAAAACTACACAGAGCATTTAAGAGGCTAAAGAAGGAACTGTGACAACAGGAGACCTCCACTTCCTCAGCAAATAAGTCCTAGTTCCACTGCTAGTGGCTGTTAATCTTTCTATTCCTTTCCTCCCCCAAAAAAGCATTTTTTATCTCAGTCTTCTCAGGATAACTGCATTCTCAGGACTGATGTTCTCTGCTCTAATAGTATTACTTTCTGCAGGGAATATGAACTGGATCAGCTGTAAGACAGTTGCCTCTGGAATAGACAGTGTTGTTGATGACTTTGCCATGTGTACATATCAGCTGCTCAGAATTACGCCTCATGCAGGACACACTTCTGCTTCTGAAGCCAGCAGCCAGCAGTGTACACAGCCCTGAAGGTATCAGCTATGTCAGAGTGACACAAATGTCTACCAGAGGAAAGAATTGGTATTTTCAATTCCAAGTAAAAGTAATTTCCTGAGAAATTACAACCAGTGACAAAAGTCTCTGTTCTGGGATCCATCAGAAGACTCATAAATGCCTCATTCTGGTAGGGCCTCTGCATGGGAAGTCGAGGTTTCTTCTTCACCAACAAACATTTTGTCTCTTTGATTAGAGCAGTTTACCACAACCAAAGCACCTGTTGCCTCACATCTAGTAAAAGTATTTGTTAGCAATCTGGATACCCTTGCAGCTTTAAAGCTAACTAGAGCAGAGGGTACACAGTGCTGCTCCTCTCTCTTCTCCTCAGAATACCCACTCCTCTCTGAGGGGAAAAGTCCTGCACACCATTACATGTGTCCGTGTTTTTAGCATTCCCCATGTTATTCAAGTTCCTGACCAGATAATGCCAGCTCAGTTCATTACATACTGTACATCACATAAAATACAACTATGGTAGCTCTCACAGGCTCACCACAGTTATGTTCTAAAATGCTTTTTCATCTCCGTCCTCTTAGGACTGAGTATAATATACACAGACGTGTTGGCCAGGCTGCTGGTTTTGGTGCCTTCTTACCCAGAGGTAATCTGGAAGCTGTGCCAGCAGAGTCTGAGCTGGTGCAGTGTCTGTCCCTATCCTGTTCTCATTCCCCTGTGTGGATTTCTGCAGCCAGCTGGTGGGCCCCTACACACCACGATCACTGGATTCCTCGAAGGTAGGATTAGCCCCTGGAGACAGATACAGCCCAAGAATATATCTCATCATTCATCTGTTCTGAATAGGATCCAAGAAACATAATAAACAAACAGAACAAAAAGGAGAGAGCACCTGTTTCTGGAGAAATACAGTTTTGCCTGTGGGCTTAGACAAAGGCAGGATAAAGGCCCATTTGCCTTCGTGCTCAGGCATGCACCAACCCCATTCGTGACTGCTTCAACAAATGAGGATAAAGTGGGTCATTTTGTCGTCAGGACAACAAAAGCACACACTGACCTAGATATGTCCGAGGGAACCTAATCTTGCTCTTGGCACAGACTACGGGGTTCAGACAGTACAGGGGGGTTCCAGTTGGGGAAACACAGCATATTAATGATCCTAAATGTCTCTTTTTTGTCTGTAGTATCAAGAACAGCCTTTCCTCTTTGTGTCTCACAGCAGGTGTCACAGCGATGGCACTTAGTTCTGATTACCGGCTGCTGGTGGCAGGTTCCCAGGATGACTCAATGCTTGTCTGGAATATGGAAGTTTTTGAGATGCTGCATGCCCTTCCTGGGCACTCTGGTGAGCCCTCTCCACTTTTTATGGTTGGAAAGTTCTTTTCACCTCTGAAAAGAGCTGTGACAGCTTGGCAATCATTGAGCTGTAGGCACACAGACATCTCCCAGCTGCCAGCATTCTCCGAGTTGCTGAAAGCACTGGCAATGCCTCATATTGTGAATCCTCATCTTATTTTACAGCTGAGGTGAGGTGTGTGAAAGCGTTTGGAAAAGGAACCTGTGCTGTTTCAGCTGCCATGGATCACAGTCTGCACATCTGGAATTTGATTTCTGGCAGAGCAAGGTTTGTTATCCAGGATACACATATTGAAGAACAGCCCTCACATCACCTTCACGTGGCTGAAGCGCGCGTGATTGTATATTCTTCCTCAGATACAAAGGTACAGCCAGTCTTTAACTTAAAGTGTGCTGAAAGAACAAGAACTTTAGAAGTTACAGACACAACCACAAAGGTTGTAGACAGAAAAGCTACCACAGTCCTCACTACTCCTATCCCTTTTGCCATCTCTTCACTAGATCAATGCTTGACACCTGGAGACAGCAGAACTCATCTTCCAGATTTCTGGCAAGGCGTCAGATGCATGGCTGTGTTCTGCAGTGTTCAGCCCAAGGCTGGGGATCATTACTGTGTCTGGAGGAGGAACGCTGAGCCTGTGGAACAGCAGCACTGGCGAGCTGAGATCCAAACGGCAGCTGTCAGGGCTACAGGAAGAAACACCAACTTGCAGTGGGGGATCTCTATCCATGGTACACCTCTAGCTGTTTAGCTTTCTTATATTTCTTGTATTTTCTTATAACATCCAGAGGTTTACTGAACCAGACAACAGATGTCACCACCAACTGGCTTTCCTTCTCCATTCTGAATAAAGCATCCTTTTCAGACTTCTATATCCTAGTTCCCAACTGGACACACATAACATTTTCCATCTTTCTGCACCTTATAGCTCTGCACAACACCATGCAGCCAAAACAAATTTAACTGCCAATCTATCCTCTTTTCTTCAGGAGAGAGGCAGCTCAGCTATCCTACCTTTGTGTCTTACTCTTGCCTTATTTTTGTGCAGATTTCTTCTGATGGACACAGTCTGCTAGAGAAGCTTCCTGGAAGGGTTTGTTTTGTGGTGGCATCAGAAGATGAGTCTATTCTTGTTGCAGGTTCAATAGTGCCCATTCCTTAGGAAAGTGTTGGTAATAGCTGCTCTCACACACGCCTGGTGTCCTTGAAAAGGGGTCAGCACGTGGATTTTCCCATTAGCCTGGCCTTATTCAACTATTGTGCTTAAGGGGGTCGCAAAGATCGGGTGAAAGTCTCTTTGTTGAGGGCGAGGACATTGCCTGTGTACCAGGAGCCCTTTCTCAAGGGAATAAGTGAGATGTAAGCAGTGAAAAGGACTTAAATTGGCATCATTATTTTTTAGGGTTCCTAAGCTACCCTTTGGGCTTACCTTTAAAGAAATATAGGAAATAAATCATATGCATAAGAACATGGTGTTGAAGGGGATTAACAACTTCCTCAGCCCAATAACTAACTAACATTTTGTTGTTCTAGGCTTTGGGGCGTATGTGTGGGTATACCTGGCAGCCTCAGAAGGATTCTATAGGTTGCTGGCAGCAGATTTGGAACACGAAGGAGTGGCTGCTATCTCTGCTGGCAACAGCATTATTGTTACTGGTTCTCAGACTGCATCTATTTGGGTAGGAAGGAGGCTAGGCAGCTTCCCAGTCAGAAACATCTCTTACAAATCCACCTTACAGAACATGGCCTCGATCCAATAAGGGGGTTATCTTCATTGCCAGGAACCTGTGTGGGGGTTGCATTAGCAGTTCTGAAGATGTTTTGAGTACTGCCACACTTCTAAAAAGATGATGATGACCATTGATCCTTCTCTTTATTGCTTGAAGTCTTTCTGTTCTTTTATTTTTTGACAACGAATGGAGAGCCCTTTATCAATTCAGAGTGCCAGCCTCAAGCCAGAGTATGTCCAAGACTTGAAATACAATTTCATTTCTGAAATGTTTTAAATTTGAACTCCTAAAAGCTGCCTTGTTACCCATCTGAGCAGGAGCCAGATGGAATACACAGCATCTGGAGCATCATCTCTTGCCAAAGAAGGAGGTAAACAGTCAGTACAGTCCAAAATATGCAGGATCTAATTAGAGACCTTTCAGAGCAAAGGAAGCAAGTGGCCTGAATGGCTCCAGGTGCTTTAAACATTTGTTCTGGAGTAAGCTGGCACCAGTAGTTACTCAGTGTTTTGCCTTCCAGTATTAAGATGCTATCCTTTGACTTTGCTTATGTTACAAGTTACTTAAGGTGTATTGTTTTACCTCTTAAACAGGACTAAAGAAAGAGTAACGCAGGCACTGATGACTTCTCCCTGCCCAAATTTTTCACAGGTGTGGCATTTATCAGACCAGGGGCTGCTGACTGACACACTGGATGGCATGGGAGCACCAGTAACACTCTTAGCCCTGTGCGACTGCATTTTCGTTTCCATCTCCCTCAGCACACCTGCACCTACAAGTGTGGAACCTCACCTACAACCAGCAGCAGAAAACCTTGGCACCTGGCCCAAATGCAGGCTGGGCCGCCCTGTCCCATGGGGGGAACTACGCCTATTTTAGCCAGCCTGAAGACAGACAGAAAGTTGTCATCTGGAACACCACAGAAGGTGAACTGCGTCCCAGAAACACTGCATTAAATTAAGCCTGCATACGGGGTAGGAGAGAACCAAACCAACTCACAGAGGCAGCAAAGGCAGGGTTAGCTTTCTGAGCATATGACAAGCACGCTCTGCTCCTTTCTGCCTTTTCTAAGCATGAGATTTAGGAAAATCTGTTTCAGGCTTGGAAAGCTTTTTAATCTCCTCTCCAAAATTTTTGTCTAGAATAGCTTATTATTATGATATAGGAAAATTGAAAATACAAATAATATGCAAATAATTTCACAAATAAAGAAGCCAATCATGAGACCTATCTGAGAGAAGACATTCATATGTAAGAACAGTCTTGCTGATTCCCTTCTGTTTTAGAGGTGAGGTGTGTGACACACTGGACACCTCTGCCCGAGTGAGATGCCTGGAAATAGCGGAACAAACCCAGCTCCTTTTCACAGGGCTGATATCTGGAACAGTCCTTGCCTTTCCACTGAACTCCAGGCAGGATGTAGCATGCATTTCACCTCCAGAGTCACAGAAACCAGTCAATTATATGGCAATCAACAAGCAGGAAAAGCAGCTTGCCGTAGCATACGATGATTTAGTCCTTGTGCTGGATACTACCCCTGCAGATCCTTGCCCAGTGATCGACAGACCCGCCTACACCTTTAAAACGCAGATCCCTGCCTCGATTTCCAGAGTGGCTGTCCTTGCAGATTACAGAGCCCTCTATGGCACCACTAGCGGGGACTTAATCCTTTACGACTGCCCTCGGGCCCAAGTGTTTCCTTTGGAAGGTCACAGAAGCCAGATCTCCTGTTTGGAAAGCAGCCATGGAGAGCAGCAGGCACTCAGCGAATCTGAAGATTCCCTGCAGTGCCTCTGGGTAGGAACACATGCGTTATTATAAGGTACCATGGTGGTAAGAGGGTGTCAGTAGTCGATTACTGCCCTGAGCTGTCAGGGGAGATCCAACTGACAGGATTCCCAGCTCTCAGAACACCCAAATCTGGTCTGTAACTGTTCAGGCCGACAAGCAGCAAGCTATTCTCAGCATCTAGGTCTGATTTTAAAGCATCCTTACTCCAGATACACTGACAAGGTGTCAGTACTAAGTGAACGAGTGCTGTTAACACCACTCTGACACTAACTGTAAGTCAGAGTTATTTATCTACAGCTCATTACTGCTCATATAGCTGGTGTAAGCCAGATGAAAGAGAAGAGTGAAGAGAATGAGACTTCACAAGTTAACAATAGCAACAGAAAGGGGAAATTGGGCCAGCTCAGGAGAATCCAGTAGGGGGGAAAAAAAAGTGGTGAAGAAGGCTGGGTCAATGTTGTTACTCTTTCACCTGACAATACACCACAGGTGCATCTGAGCTACTCCTTTCCACAGGTGGAATATTTTTTTATATTTCCCATCCTTCTTCCAGGATCACTCTTCTAAAAAAAATCTTTATTTATTACCTCTATTCTTAAGCATTGAACAATCACTGAATGCTCTATTGCATCTTCACCCAGCCTGTATTTACCAGTGTAATAATCTAACCCTAACCATCCTTTTTCAGCCCAGGTCTCTCCTGAAAGGCATTTGCTGTGCTTGCTCTTCAAAAGACGGTAAGTATTTGTACACTGGGGCACTGGATCAGTCCATTACAGTCTGGGATGTTGCAAGTGGTGAGTAATTGTGAAATACTAACAACTACGAGGAAGTCTGTACTCCTTCCTGCATTAAATGGGCTTGTAGCATCCTTCATGTTGTAAGGAGGGAAGTGTGCATTACTGAAGCAGTGTATGCAAATACCAGAACAGAAGTGAGAAAACTGAACCCAGAGGCAGCACATTGGCACTGGGAAGCTGCAATTGCAAGATTACAGTTGGAGCATGGCAGCATAGAGCACAGAAAAACATTCGGGGTTCAAATATCAGCAGGGAGTTTAAGGGCAAAGCAAGAAAGGTTTTTGTAAGTGTCTATTATGCAAATCATCCGTAAAGCTCTAAGGAGAAACAAGCAGCATGGCTTACGTTTTACCCTCTCCTTGCACTTTCTGTGACCCATTTTTACTGAGTTTTAGATCAAAAATTGAACTGTCACATACCCAGTTTTAGTTCAAATTGCCTGGTGACAAGGGACCATTTGAGGGAAGTGGCCCCTTGATCCTACTACACAGCAAATGCTTTATTCTAAGCTTGGTTTCCGCAGGTGCCATGCTGGCTGCACAGTGTGTATACACAACCCCTAACAGAATTGTACCAACTGCAGGTGGATTTGCTGCAATAACAAAAGCCGGTTATATAACCCGTGAGACGTTTCACTGCCCTAAGACTGCCCCTCCTGGGTATAACCCACTCCAGAACTTCACCGCGATGTGTACAGTAAAATCCAGAAAGAAAGACAGGGAAGACTCAAGCAAGCAACAGAACAACCAAGGAAACTCTTCTGGAAGCCCGATTCATACCAGCAAGATCTCTCAAACCTGTTCAGTAGTGTAAAAAGCCAAGATGAACAGGATAAACCAGCATAAACACCCAGGGCTGACCCTGTGGGTTTCTCTTTCTGTCCTTTTGGCTTAGTGTCTCAGCATTACAAATATTAAACATAGCTGAAAACTCCCTCACTGCGGTTATTCAGAGCCTATTGATACCTTGGCACAATCCTACTGTTGTCATGTGCCACAGGAATAACCATCTAAGAAAGGTAAATAAGAGAAAAAGAAAATAAAAATAAAAATAAAAAAAAAACCCAACCCTAAACCCACATTTTATTCAAATACACCGGAGTAGGTCCCAGAGCCCGGCCTTTCCGCCAGTGGGCCCTCAGCACTGCGGCCTTACCGCCCCACGTCGCAGCGCTCCCTTTCCCCCGAGGGCCACCGGATCCCGGCGCAGAGGCACCAGGGATTTGGACCGCTGCTCAGCGGGGCTCAACTCCAACCCCGGCACCCCCGAGTTCCTCCAGCCCAGGCCGCGCTCACC
>NW_010208683.1:65674-75220 GCF_000695765.1 Mesitornis unicolor | reverse complement strand
AGCCGCGTTTTAGGGTTGTGGGAGGAACCAGAGTGAGTTGCAGGGTGAGTTAGCCCCTCTGCTGCTTCGGCATTCTCGCCTCAGCTTTCTCTGTGAGCAGTGGGAGTATTGTGGGAGGTCGAGGAAAACTTCTTGCTTTCAAAACTCACTTTTGTTCAGGGTTTGGGCTGCCTGCGAGCTTTGTGCCTTTGTTGCGCTTTCTTGTGCTGAATGCCCGTGTCCCAGCAGGGCTCTGACGGATGAGAGCTGGCAAATCTTGCTGCAAAGACAAAATACTTTATCGCCCTGCCTTTCAGTCAGGTGGTTGTGATCTAGCAGCAGGGCTGGCAGGAGATGTCCGTGCCGGTGTCTCAGGACCTGTAAGTCCTTTTGGTGTGCTACTTTAAGCCATGGATGAGAATGTTATGAGTGCTGTGCCAAAACGGCACTACTGTCATCCAGCAGAGCTGGACCAGCTGTGGGGCTGGTACCTGTTATGCTCTGCAAACTCTGCTTTGGAAGTTGTCTGGACTGAGTGAACTGCTGAGATGCAACCATTTAAATAACTGTGGTGGCCCTGAGTTATAGCCCTGGACAAATAGTTCTTGCACTGCTCCGATCCTTTGTCTCTTGATGTTGTGAGTGCTGCTCACTGGGGGGGAGATGGGAGCACCAAGGGGAGTGCTGAACACATCCTTATAAACTTATTATTAATGTCTCCTTCAGGCCTGAAATTCCTCTTGCTAGTCTTCCATTCTGTTAAATGCTTCGCAAACCAGAGCAAAGGAAGAGACGTGAAGAGTTGAATTTCACTGCCTTGTTTGGAACTGGGTGGAAATCCTGGAGATGGATCTCTTAGGAGACTGTCTTCCAATTGGGTTAGATGCACAGGTAACAGTAAAGGGACTTGTGGCTTTTTTGGTAAATCTGCTTCTAACTGCTAAATGTTTGCAAAGAACTCTGAAATAGTGATTTAGGGTTTACTGGGGATTTTTTCCCTCCACCAGCTTTGTCCAGGTTTCTGCTGCAGCAGAGCTCAGGAGTGTTCACTATGGCAGCTACAGAAGTCCTGCTTTAAACACTGACACCAGCAATGCTTTTCCTTCAGTAGTAGGGTGAATTGGTGCACTGACAGTGCATGTAGGCTTTAGGGTTAGAGGGGTAATGAAGTGACTGCATTGCCAAGTTTGAGACCAAGTTCAGCTGAGGAAAGAAATGAGAACTTGAAAGGAAAGTTGGCCCTTATAGGGAGAAGTTAGGGAGAACTTCACAGAAATGGCTATGCCAGCTCTTGAGTTTTGCAGCCACTGGGTTTTCTTAAAAGTCTGGCCTTGCAGCCTTGTGATTACAAGAGCTTTTCTCCATCAATAAGTAGCAGATGGGAAAAAGAGAATGGGGAATACCATGAAGTTCAAATATAGTGGGCCAAAGCAAAGCAGAACCCAAATTGGCTGGCAATGGGACAATCTGAAAGATTGGGGTTGCTTTTTAAAACAATGTATTTTCAGTTTCTGTGTGCTGATTTTGGGGGTTCGCTCTCTCCTTGTGACCAGTTGTGGCATTGGAGCTGTGGGTGAACTCTTACACGTGTGTGAACTTTGTCTCCCTCTGGCTCAGCACTCGAGGACTTTCCACAAAGCCCTGACCTTCACCACTGAGTCACTCGCCACTTGTGCCCATGCAGATGGGTGGCACTGGGAGGGAGGGAGGCAGACAGGCGTGGAAAAAGAAGCTGTGCTTTATTGTTTGAGCAGAAGGCATTCTCTCCTGAACAACGTTCTTGTTGTGTCTTAGCCGTTTCCTTAAATGTTCCTTTATTGCAGGAGCGATGGATCGCCCCAGCTACCTGGAAGAGGACTATTCTAGCCTGGATGGGCTGGACGATGACGTGTTTCACTCTGATGACTTTGGACTTGCAGGTCAGCCTGGTGAGATGACTGCAACTGGCATTTTCACACAGAACCAGTCCTACAGCTGCCTTCTGGGGAGGTTTCAACTATTCCCCCTCACACACTGCTGTGGTCCCGGTATCAGGCATCCCGAGCAGCAGGACAAGGCAACTCAAACACTCAGCCCGTCCTCTTCCAGTCAGGATGTTATGTTGCCTTGTGGAGTCACTGAAGAGCCTCGGAGACTCTTCTATGGTAAGAGCACTCCAGTGTCACCAGCTTTGCAGCAAGGAAACTGTCCCTTTAGCACTTCCCCAGACAAGCAAGGTTTTTTTCATTAGGATGCTTTATTAAAGGACTGACATTATTTTGCTTTAGTCCTACTCCCTCAGGAATGACAGCTTGTATTTTCTTACTGTTGCTTGTCCACTGCAGGAACCAGTCACTTGCTCATTGCTTCTGCTGTCCTCGATATTCCCACTCTTTCTCTTTTTGGCTTTATTCTGTCATATTTTATTTCACTGCTAGATGTTTAAGTGGTCACCATCCCTCATATCCTACAATTTGCCTACATTTTTTAACTTCCAGTGCTGTTTCGTCCACATAGGAAGACTCCTAGAAGTTTTCAGTGGAGAGAAGAAAATGCTGAAGTTTACACTTATTGGGACAGCTTTTAGCCTCTACTGGAGTTAGTTGTTGAATAAGTATCATGTTCATCCAGTATTTTACTAGTAACTGATGGGATCCCACTCAGCTTTGTCTATCCAATTCAGCTTTAATTCAAATCAGTCCCACAAAATGCCAGAGAACTGAGAAAAGTCTGACAGAAGAGATACAGTAACCTTTAATGGGAGACAACTTGAGGCAGAGATCTTGTAAAACTGCAAAATTGTCATTAAAAAATAAATAAAAATCAGCACTTGGCCAAACTGTAAAAAAGCAAAAGGAACCAAGTGTAAGATCCTGTCAGTCATTTGATTATGGGAAGCAACACAATACTCTCCTTAATCAATATAAATCTACTTAAAAGCTGAGCAAATGTTTTACTGCATGCTTACAGTACACAGTCATTGCTTGGGCTGCAGGAACTGGACTTCAATGCGAGTCAAAAATTTAGGATTATGTGCAGCTCTTTCCTCCGTGAAGTGTACTGAGTTGAAGAGCTATTCTTTGCACTGAAAGAACGACTCTTCTGATCTCTGTTTGGTAGGGAATGCTGGTTACCGTTTACATGTCCCTCCAGTTGGCTTTCCATTGGATCCACACCTCCAAGAAGAGCCTCAGGAAGGTCAGCGGGAAGCGCGTGCCGAGGTGCAGATTGCACGGAAGTTGCAGTGCATTGCGGACCAGTTCCACCGGCTCCACATACAGAGGGTAGGGGGGCTCTGGAGGGGAAGGTGGGGGTTTCACTACCCAAGAGTGGTGCTCTAGAAGGCTGGCTCCAGGCATCAGCTAAGCAGGCTGTTGTATAATGCAGCAGACTGCCAACAGCGATAAAATGGCAGGAGTATCCTGCTGGGTGTTGCTTATGCTAGACTGCTGGCTGTTCCTAAAGACTGGCAGGTGGAGGGAAGAGAATGTGTGGAATTGCATTTACTGCCTGGGAATGTAGCTGTTCTGTGTTACCTGTTGCTCTTCCAGCTCTTCCAGTTCATCAGCAACAGAGTCACTGGGGCTTTCTCCAGGGATCTGCCCCTTGCTTTTTATTACAGCCTTTACTCTTCTCCAGGCCTCTCACCACCAGTGTCTTTTCTTCTGTGTCACAAGTGGCCATCTGTGGCTTTTATCACCACCTTATTTTGGAGATGACAAGAAGCCTGGAGTCTGTTTTGATACTCCATGTTGTCTATGGGTAGTTGTCTGAAATGTTGTGAAGTATATTTAGATCACGCTAGCAACTCCTCTGTCAGACAGTCCTAGCTAGTGTCTCAAACTTGTGACTAACTTCCTCACAACAAAGGACAGCTGTAAGATGCCATCAGGTCTGAAAACCACACTCCAGAATCTTGATTTTTTTTTTTAAAAAGGAAGAAACCCCACTTTTCAAAGAAACAAAATAAAACCAGCACCCCTAACCCCACTGATTCTTCCTTCACTGCCCTCCTTCCCCTGTTGAGTAGGTGCAAAATGGAAATCACAGCCCATACGGAGTTTAGCAGAGGTTTGGCAGTAGGCAGCGCTTTGCTGCTTCTGTGCAAGCTCAAGAAGGATAGTGTACCTGCTTGCATATGAGGAAGCTGACACTCTTGGTGACTTCAGGGAGGGACAGAAAGCTTATCTCACTCCAAGTGGGTTGGTGCTGTTAACTCTGGTATGTGTGGCAGTTCTTCTCAGAGGTAAGTGAGCATCTGTGTTTTGGTCAGAGAATGTGGCTTGTGGCTGAGCAAAAGTTTGTGTCATGACAGTGACAAGTGAATTCCAGGACTCTCCGTCACCAAACACCAGGAGGATTTACAGAAGCCGCAACAGGAAGATTAGCCTGTAGAAATGTAGGTGGAGCTATGAATATAATTTAGCAGATTGCAGGAATAACAAGCTACCAGGCAATTTTCAGCAAGTGTTGTGTGTGACTGAATGGGGGTTTTCCCCAGTGCCACCTTCTCACCAGCAGCAGCCAAAGTCCCCCCTCTCTCCCCCCTCCTCGCTCTCTCCAGCCAGATCCCCACAGGAAAGGGCAGGTTAACCGTCTCCTTGGAGGAGCCCTGGCGTGAAGCGGTGGAACTGGTTGTAACTTGACCCCCTCCACCTCGGGGAGCCTGTCTACCCCATGGCTGTACCGTGGAGACGGCCCGGAGTGCCCACCCGAGCCAGCCCCGGGGCGACCGGCCCGGCCGGGGCGAGCGGCCCGGCGGGGTACCGGGGGGGCTGGCAGGCCGCACTCCGGCCCGCCAAGCCGCTGGGAGTAAACAAACGCGTCCGCCGGCCGCAGCCAGCGGAGGAGGAGCTGGGCTGCCTTTGTTTGAACTGGAAGAGCAACAAGTTGTAAAGGGGCGGGGAGGACCTAAAAGGCCGTTCGGCCATTTAGATTTGAAAACAAAACAGGGCGGGGGGGGGAACCCAACCCGAAAACTTAACCCGAGTATGGGCTAGTTCAGCCAGTGGTTCTCCACAGCCTGACCCTGGGGTAGGCTTTGGCATTTGGATTTGTTAAGGGATTCTTTCTTGTTTGTCAGGAAAACTGATTACTGAGCCGCACATTAGTGTCCAAGGCAGTGGTCTCCGTGGAGTGTTTTGTTGTCATGCCCAGTCCTTTCCCTCCCAGCCCTGCATGGAGGATTTCCTTTGGCTTTTGGCACAGATCTCCTATGCAGAAGCTCCTCTTGTCCTGTCTGCAATGACTTCCCAGTGTGTTGCTGAAGAAGCAAGCGGTCTGACCCTGGAGACACGTGAACTGGTTCACAATGTGTTGTGGTTTGGAAGGGATAGTCCCTGAGACGTGGAAAACTGGGCTGTCGTTTATCTTGCTGTGAAACTAATCCCTGATTTGGATGCCCCATTCCAGTTTGTCTCAAACATTTGGTCAAAACCAACTTTCCAGAGTGGTGTCTTGAATCAGATTCAGAATACCACAAAGTTAGTCACACCAGTGTGGTCTTGTGAAGTCCTGAGGGAGAGCAAGCCTGGTTTTCCACAAGCTATGCCTCTCTTTTGAGCCTCCAAAACATCTTGCCTGTGAACCTGTGAAAATAAAACCTATGTGTCCTTTCAGTGGGAGTTAGGAAAGGCTTTAAAAATTGGAGTAATGCATCCAGCTAGCTCCAGAGTTGCTCTCTCATGGCTCTTGAGTTCTGTGAAACTCTCCAGCAGTTCAGGTATGGCTCTCATTCTGCTGCCGCAGCAGCAGCAGCAAAGCTGTGTTGACACAAAGGCCACTGGTTAATGTACATCCCTGGCCAAGAGAGGAACTGAGCAGGGAATAGCTGCTGAGGCTGACATCACTGAGTTGTCATTGGACTCAGCTGCATGCACGGTGTAACCCCATTCCACACTGGGAACCCTGGAGAGTCACTGTTATCTCTTTCTCGGGCTCCTGGAGCTATGTGGTATTTGTTTTGTGGTTCTTGGCTATACAAAAGATTTTTGGGTATGCATCTCGTAAGAATAAGAAAGTTGGCCGCACCTATGCTTGCTTTTGGCATGTACACCATTTTCAGGGTTTCATTTCCTACTAATATATTAAACAGAATACAGTAGTTTTAAAACCTGGCTTTTTTCATCCTTAGAACAGTGCTAGAGCAATAACGCAACATTCCCTAGCACTCTGCAGCTTTCATCTCCTAAAGATGCTGAATTTGTTGTAGGAAGGACTGGAGCAACACTGTGTTCTTAAGTAGCAGAGCATGCGGCAGGTCGATCCAGCACTTTGCAAAAGGCTCTGCACAATGACATGTGAGACCAGACCCATCTATATTTTCTTGAGCTCTTCAGTGCCTCTTACCTATCTGAGGCTGCGTAGCTTCTGGCAATGTTCCCTCTGTTGCGCTTTTCTCACCCTGCCTCTGGAAAACAAAGGTAGAGCCAAGCCATGCTTTCTGTGGAAGAACCCAGTACCTGGCTGGGAGGAAGTGTGCCTGTGAACTGTTGGCTGTAGCCCAGCCTGTAGCTGAGCTTAAATGTTGCACTCTGAGGTTATGGAGGGTTGAGCAGAGCTGAGCTTAGGGGATCTGCTGGTCAGCTGGCTGAGATGCACTGCCTGCACTCCATGTGTCCAGGCAACAAGTGCTTGGGCTCTGCTTCAGGTCCTGAGTGCACTTGAGCTCCCTCACCTTGAAGGGACTTCAACCTGTGCTGAACCAGCTGTGTATTTCATGATCCAGCGTGCTGCTAGATGGGATGTGAGTAGACAACCAGAGACAGCAGCAGCATAAAGCTGCCCCTATAGGAGCATGGGGTTATACAAGAGTGGGGTGGTTGACACTGTACATCAGTATCACACCCCTTTGGCTGGACTTGCTCCACTGAGACACTGGAGCGCTATGGCTTTTTCCAAATAACTCTTTCTAAGCAGGCTGCAGCCTTGAGGAAACTGTTTTTATCACATCTCTTCTTCATGGCGATAAGATCACAGGGGATAAAATTGTCTCTTTAAGAGCCAAGGAGTGGTAGCCTTTAACAGTTCTGGGCTCAAGTCCAAGCAGAGCCACTGACTTGCTGTATGACCTCAGACAAGTCTCTTGACCTCCTTGTGCTTCAGTCAACCCATCTGGAAAGCTCAGTTTAAAAAAAGCTGAGCCTCAATGAGAACCAGATGCTAAATCAGAGCTGAGCTTTCTTGAGTAAATAAGTGCGTTACAAACAACAACAAAGCTTCTTTCCAACATATCGGGAATCCTGCAGTTGATTTAGATATGCTGACCATGCTCAAAAAGCCTCCGTGGATCTAGCTATAGAAAACTTTGTTTCTAAAAATTCCTCACTTGGTTCAGCAAGCAACTCTCTCACCTTCACTGCAACAAGCTTGAGCAGCTTGTGGAGCCTGAATGCCTGTATCCAGACTGCTAGGCATGTACCTGTTTGCCTCAGGTTAATGACACTGAAAATGTCTAGGAGGAAATGTTGTTTTCCTTTGAAAGTGAAACGTGTAATGTTTTGCATACTTTTTCCCCTCTGTCTCTCATGAGAGTTATCAAAGCCTCCTCTGAGACACTTCTGCTTATGCAACAGGGAGCCCATGTCTCTTGTTGGAAACTTATCGGCCTGCGAGAGTGGGCGCACAACACTACGTGTGCATCACTTACCTCAGACTCCATCAGGCTTTTCTCCATTGTTTATTGGGGACGCTCAGGGAGTTTTTTAACTGTTGCTTTTTTAAACTGGAATTGTTTGCAAGAAACTGGCTTTCATGGTGATTTTACATTTCAGGAAAAACATTCAGAAAAGCTTCCTTAATAATACAGTGCAGAGACTCTCAAACTGTCCTGCAGCTAAGCCTGTAGCACTTATTTCACTTGTACCTGCAGTCTCTTTGAGACCTGGGCTAAGTGCTTTCCCGAGTAGATCAGTATGCTTCAGGATCTTCTCTGATGGCCAGTGCTTGCTGGTCCCTGCTGTGGCTGCACAAAGCAGTGGCTCTTCTCTTCAGCTCTGTTGTCTGTGGGTTGCCCATTGGTGCAAGACTTGAATTTCCAGCTAAGGATGCAGGAGCACGGCAAGGGAGAGTGCAAGGTGGAGAACCTCTGAAGTGGGTGAGCTTGGTTTAGAGGGCGGGGTTAGGATGGGTATGAGGTTGGGAGGATTGAGAAGATTGAGGTGTAAAGCAAAGTTCTTGCAGGACTATGGAACTGGGATCCTAGGCTTGAGAAGACGATTGTGCCATAGAGGGAAAGGGAGTTCACACAGTCAGTGGAGTCAGGATAAGGAAGTGGAGACAAACTTTTTGCCTGATGTTGTTAGATTTTTTTTTTAATTTTTTCATTTTGACAAATGAAAATGAAGAAAGAGGTGTGCTTGTAAGTGCGTCTTCCCCTATGCATACAAATGACACAGCAACCTGTTGTCCCTTGCCTAGCACCTGTTCTGAAATCCATCTGTAGAGGGAATTACTTGACACTTACTTAGGTTAACAGAAACTTGCTGGACGCTTTCACATCTGATCTGAAATGAAATTCTTTGGTATGTTGAAAGAAACTGAGAACAAGAACATAGTTATGCCACTGTATAAATCCATGTTTCTCCCATACCTTGAATGTTGCATACAGTTTTGGTTTCCTTCTTCCAAAAATGATGCAGCGGAACTGGAAAAGGTTCAGAGAAAGACAAGAATGATGATGAAACTTCTATATGACAAATGGGCTAGGACTGCCAAGCCTAAAAAAAAAAGGGGGTAGCAATATTAAATAGAAATCAAAAGTGATATGAACAAGATGGATGGACTAATTTATCCCAGTACAAGAACTAGGCAAAATCAAGTCAAGCTCGTAGGAGCCAGCTCAGAGTAAATGAGGTAGCTTTTCATACATGAGGTAGCTCTGTGGAACTCCTTGTCAATACATATTGTGCATCCCAGCGCATTATCTGGGTTCAAGGGGAATTGGAAAAAGTTTATGGCCATTGAAGGAGACATGAAATAAACAGAAACCAGATCTGACTCAGGAAGTCCTAAACTCAAACTAGTTAGATGCTGAAAGACTATTAGGGGGAGCTATTGCATGTACTTGCCCTCTTTGCTTTCTTTTTTCCTCGGGCAGCCACATAAGGAGGCTGGGCTATATGAACTTTTGATGCAACAGGCACATATACAACCGCTGTATATTGATTTAATAAAAAACATAAAAGTTTTGCATCAGCCTAATCTATCCTGCTCTGTGCTTTCAGCTGACAAAAGATTTAAATATGGTTTTGTTCTTGCTTAAAATAGGGATAATGTTAAAAAGCAAAACTTCCTGCCTAGCTCTGGTAGAGGAAGTGGGCAGAGGATAAGGGAGCCTGGTGGCAGGAGAGCAGTGCAAGCTCTGCAGCGGCCTGCCACAAATCCTTCACCTCTCTGGACATGGCACCAGAGCGCTTTGAGGCAGTGGGGCTACAGCCTCGAAGTATCAAGATTGCCTGCATTAAAGAACATGAAGTAATTCTTTGGGATAGTACAAGTGAATTGTGTTACAGTATTTCTGACATCACCTGCAGTATTGCTGTGTGACTTAAATAGTGTCCAGAGCTGCTGCTTCTCCTGTACAACCTC
>NW_010208683.1:64995-65643 GCF_000695765.1 Mesitornis unicolor | reverse complement strand
TCTTCCACATCTCCTCGGCCCTTGCAGCACTGTGCTGGCTGTGACAGTGGTAATGTGCTTTCTGCTTGTAGCACTGTGACAGCTGAGAAATTCTTTTTCAATTAAGAAATAATTGCGGTGATATCCCACTTGTTTTTTTAGTGTGGGAGACTACGAAATGCAGGTTATAACTTGTCTGAGATCATGCAGGGATTTCTGACTGGAACCCAGTCGTTCTGCCTCCAGTCCTCTGCTTAGGTTGGGTGATCTTATTAAGATACTGCCATCTCTGAGAGGGATGATGAGATGTTTGGACTGATTATTTATGATGAAGAGTGCGTGTGTTTGTATTTTACTCAATTAAATTTTATGGTGGAAAGGCAGGAAAGCAAGTGCCCAACTGCAGAGTCCTCCTTTGTTTCAAGCCACTGAGGAGTAATGTCCTGCGAGACTTTCATAGTCTCTGGAGGTTTTTTTTGTTCCTTCTTGGTAGCTACTCTCACCAGTGGCAAAGGAATCTTTCTGAGGACTGCACCACAGCAAAAAGAATAGCGATCTAAAAATAAAAGCAGTGAGGCAACTTCTGTTAACCCCAATTAGCTCTTCCGGATGTAATACCTGACAAGATGCTAGCAAAAGGGGGCTGCAGCCCCCCACCGAGGAGAACCC
>NW_010208683.1:64470-64905 GCF_000695765.1 Mesitornis unicolor | reverse complement strand
CTGTTTATATCGCTCCTTAAATTTAGCCTCTGAGTCACCAGAACTGCTGACGAGAGCCTGCGCTGCCCGCAGGCTCTGGCGCTGCACCTGGCCGCCCCTCCTCCCCTCCCGCAGGCTGCCCAGGGCAGGGCCCTGTGCCCCCTCACCTCTCTCAGGATATTTTCCCGTAAAAACTTCCAAAGTGTTATTTTAACAAAACGCCGAAGTACACTGTAATCACTAGGGTGTGTCTAGTCACCAGAACTGCTGACGAGAGCCTGCGCTGCCCGCAGGCTCTGGCGCTGCACCTGGCCGCCCCTCCTCCCCTCCCGCAGGCTGCCCAGGGCAGGGCCCTGTGCCCCCTCACCTCTCTCAGGATATTTTCCCGTAAAAACTTCCAAAGTGTTATTTTAACAAAACGCCGAAGTACACTGTAATCACTAGGGTGTGTCTCCG
>NW_010208683.1:50162-64247 GCF_000695765.1 Mesitornis unicolor | reverse complement strand
GCCTGGGCATCTCGCACCCCACCGCGACACGGGAGCGAGTACCCCCCGGACGCCGTGCTGTGGGTAGAGAGCAGTACCAGGTGCGGCTGTATGGAAATGCGAGACCCTTATTTACTGTATTTATGGAAAGTTAAGGCACCGTGCCCCCCGGGGGTGCAGCAGGGGAAGGCTGGGGGCCTGGGAACGCGGTGGCCGGTGGTTGCCCTTCCCAGGTTGCCGTCAGCTGGCTGTTGCCATGGCGGCTGTCTGCTTCCCCTTCCTGCCGCTTCGGAGAGGAAGGCACGAGTGGCTGCGTGTTTGTTTTTAAACTACAAGGAAGTTGAGAAAGGGCTCACCTGCGCAGCTGTGCCTGCAGCAGGCTTGGAGCAATGAACTTCACCGTTCTGCTCGGGCCAGTCCCTCAGCAGGGGTTAGTGCCGTCCCCTTGCTCAGGCTGGGCAGCTGGTAAATGGGTTTTGGGGGTCTCCTGCACCCCGCATCCCTTCCTGCTGCACCTGCTCCTGTACATCCTCTCTCCACAAACATGCGTGTTGCTTATCTTCCTTCGCAAAGCCTGACGAGGCTTTGGGAGAGGAAGCAGTACTTGAGATGCCACCTCCCTCTACCACAGGTTTAGTCCCACCTAAGAAAGCTGCAGGGTTTGCAAGCCAGAAGGATGCAGGTCGCTGAGGAAGATCTCTTTGTCTCACCTCTGTGTCACCATTCTGCCACTAAGCTCCTCTTTACCTTTTTGTGTTACTGTCTCCTTTTTTTCCCCTGCTGTTTTTACACATGCATTATTCTTTGGTCATTAGGAATCACAGCTGGAAGGATTTGTGATTGACTTCCATTGGCCTGCACTTCTCACTGCAGTGGGGGACACCTTCTGTAACCTCTGTTGCCTTGGGGACTGTGACTTTCTAGTCTTTCTAAGCTAAAGCATATTTTGTGGTAGCACAATATGCCTCCAGCCACCTGGCAGCCAAAACATGTCCACATATGCCGTTATTCTTCTTTTGCAATAATAGCGCCATTTATGGCTATATTTTAATCCTTCTGTTTAAGATGGGATCAGAATTTGACCCTTAACCATCTGCAAGACCTGAAGCAAAGTCAAAAGTTACCCATGAGATAAAGAGGGTAGACAGGTGTACCCTTCTGTATATGTCATAGGAATGTACCAGACCCACATACAACATGTATATAGAATGAACATACTCTGAAATTTTTTTAAGGAAGATTATTAATGACACATATGGTATCAGGTGGAAAAGTGAACGCTCTTCATCTGTGAAACATTTATGCTCAAGGATTCAAGAAGCTGTGTCAGAGGGATGCTTGCTTTATTATTTATGCTTTTTAGTATTACCTGTGCTGATCTTTCCTTGACCACCCTGTGCGAGGGCTTGGTAGGAGTAAAAGGCTTCTGACATCTGGCATGCTCTTTGACAGATACACAGCTGTATACTTACAGTGTGAAACATGTATTAGGAATATTAATTACAGGAAGGGAATAAACACTAGGTCAGTCCTGTTCCTCTTTCATTTGCTTCCAGTAAAAGTCTTGCTGAGGTTTTTTTTTTGTGTTTGTTTACCAGTGTTCTGGCTTTTAGTTCAGTACAGTTCGTGGAATAGGCTTCGCTAATGTACTGTTGCTGTAGAGGACCCTTTTCCTGTAAAATGGCCTTTCCTTGTGACTCACTGAAACATTCATGCTAACGCCTCAGACTGACAGTCTCTTAAGGATATCCCCTTTAAAAAGCAGCAGCTGCAATAGGAAATGGGTTTATGTGTTTCCAGCTTTGTGTTGACTTGCTGTATTCACAAGTCTGGTCTTCTTTACTTACAATTAGTGTACAGGGCAAAAGGGACTTCTCTCCATCTTGGGAAAGGAGCTTCAAAATGTTCATTGTGTTGCTACCGTGTGGAGGTGGTAAAGTGTTCATCCCTGATGCTTTTGTGCAGTAGGGACTGAAGATTGGGTTGGTTTGTTGAGTGACAAATCAGTGCAGTGAAGCTTAGGAAAATTAGAAACCTGTGTCACAATAGTTGCGAGTCTTAGAAGACTGTATGAACTGGTTTGAAATGCATCACATCTGAAAAAACCAGATGCCAAATTCATGGAGCCACTCTCCTGGGTTTTCTGACCTTCTTGGCAGCTAAATTACACCACACCAAAAAACCCTCAGTCCTGAAATATTTGAGTATTTTGGTCTTGGCGGATACATCTAGGGAAATGCTACTGAAACTTGTGAAAAGGACATTTTTTAGGCTGAGACAGTCCTTTCCATAAATTGTTTTCTCTGTCTGTATTGGAAGGAATATCTGCCATTTCCATTCCATGGCTCTTGCCCCACACTGAATTGCCACAGAAAGTGTGTCAGCCCAGAGGTGAAGCCGTAACTCTGTAAACCCCATTAGCAAGGCTGGCTGCTGGAGGAACCAGTCCCAGCTTGCTCCTCTTCTCAGGTCACCTTCCTGTGGTGCTGGCACAATCATCAGCTTGACCACCTGATGCATCCATCAGATGGATTAGAATGACCTGATCATCCTAAACACAACTTCTTTGCCAGGTTAGTTCTGGCCTCGGTCATTGTCCCGCTCTGGTTCGCTTTCCTGCACCAGTGCGAGGAGAGGACAGCGTGAGCAGGCTGCTCCAGTCCCCAAGGCAGTGGAAGTGTGTGTGGGACTACAGCACTGTGGAAGGAAGTGCTGGCTGAGCGTGGACCCAGCAAAACGCAAACTTTAGGTCTAGTAATAAAACCTGGAAAGCTGCCCTTGGCCTACTGCTCTATTTTTTCACTTCAAAACAAAATCATTGGTGTCAACGTCCTCCATAAAGTGATTTGAGATCTTATGGTTATTATATGCAGCGGGAAACAAGGGTAAAATAATTCCTATTCTGTTCTTGCATGGAAATCTCCTTGAGTGCCTCAGGCAAACAGTGGGAAACATTTTTAACTGGAGAAGGACAAAAATGCTGTACCAAAAAACTGGCTTCAAGAGGCAGTGAAATAAACACAATAGAATATAAACTAAAAAAAAAATAAATTAGATTTTTTCTCAATATTTGTGATACCACCTCCCACTGGTTTTCTTGACGGTCTGTAACCCTTCTTAAAGTAGAGCTCTAAAACTCTTATTTACTAAATAAAAACAAATCCTCAAAATCCCCCCCATCAAAAAAGGGGAGGAGCATGACCTCAGTCCTTCCACGTGCCCTCCTTTACCTATCACTACAAAGAACAAGTAATCCTTTTCTTCAGAGGTGACATGTAAAACCTAAGGAGACAGAATATTTAGAAACCTCTTGTGGTGTATGAGAAGCGCAAAACAGCCTCCTTTATAAAATTCCATGAGCATTTCCATTAAAGAGTGCACCAGTGAAGATCTATTTAAAATTTAGGATTTCGATACCAATTTTTAAACATCCTTTTGCATTTCCCATACTATGTCCCTATAAGACACTTCTTTACCCTCTTGGCTGCCAATACAACGCAGTAATCTGCCAAAGCAGATTGCCCTCAGGGCATCTTTAGTATTTTTGTCCACTGTGCTCTCATAGCATAGTTCCCTGCTTTGGAAACTGCAGAAGAAGGCATTGTGCTTGCATGCCACTTCATTGCCATGCTGCCCTGAACATCTCTGTTTAAGGAGCAGTCCACTTAAGCTGTAATAGCTTGATAGAAACATGGTATGTCATATGGATGTCATATGGACATTGGGGTTCCGCACACATGTTTGAGCAGGTTTGGATGTGGCTCTAAGTGGAGGGTGAGAAGAATCTGGAGTTTGATGAAGGAGGACAAGCCTGGTCAAATGGAGAGGCAAGTAGCAAAACAAAAAGCATCTTGTTTTTTTGAGACCAAATAGGGTTTTGTAACCCAGCCCTAGGGTATAGTTTATAAAAGATGGTTTTCACCTGTAAACCGAGCAATGTCTTGACAACCAGTATAGACTGAACTCAGGGTGGGTTACTTTGAAATAAATTACACTAGGCTCGAGAGTCACTGTTTGTGGGATACGCTCCAAACAGAATGGTGATGAAATCTGCAATGGGATCTGTGTGAACTCTTCTAAATCCAGGAGACAAATGTCAAGTCTTGAGGGTAAGAAGAATGACCCACTGCTAAGATGTGAGATGAACACGGTTTTCTGAAGCCTATTTTGTGTGTATTTGTGATTCAAATGGCACAGAACTGCTCATGCTGAAATATGAATGTAATCTAATGACTATTAGCACATTGACACATCTCCAATACACCAGCTCCAGTTGCAACTCTGTCTTATTTGTGATTATGTAAAGAATGCCTTGCAGCCGTGTTGTTCTGCCCTGTTGGGCTAATCTGAGTTGAAACATCTTGTTCATATAATGTGCTTCAGTGCTCTTTTATGAACTCCTGTGTACTCAGGCAAAGTTGTTGGAAGCCAGTCTTCTGTTTCCTTGTCTGTTGGGGATTGGGGGGGGGGAGATTGGGGCTGGTTTGGTTTGTTTTCCAGAAATGATCAGTCCTGCTTAGCAAATATGGAATTCTGGAGGAGAAAACAAAGACTGACTTCTCATAGAGGGTCGGTTATTGAGGTGAAATAGTATCTCAGGCTGGGCAATGTAAAGAGAAACCCACCTGTTTGTATGAGATGCCATTGAAGTGCAGGAAGGTATAATCGGAGCCACTTTTGCAGGGGTGATTACATATAACAAAAGAAGGAACAGTGTCCCTGCCCCAAAGCTGCATTATGGGGTCTGGTGTCCCCCTGAAACTCAACTCCCATGTTTCTTCCTTGACAATGGGACCTGAAATAACCTCTTGGTTTTGGTTTTTTGTGTGTTTTCAAGTATGTTCTTGCTTAAGGTTTAATTGGCTCCAGTCAGTAGGAAAGGGCTCCAAGGCTGATTATTTATGGCTTACTGTCAAAAGTGGCTATAAAAAGGGCAGTATTATCTTGGAGATGCTGGGAAGGAAAATGTGGTGGGGGGAGGGTGGGGGAGTGTGTGTGTGCACGAATGTGTTTTCTTGTACTAGATGAAATCAGAGTTTTGCTGTCTCAGCAGTGTGGTTTAAATTGAAGATTAACCCTTTGACCTTCACGGTGTCAAATCACTTACAGATGGATCACCAGTTATATTTTTTCTTTTTTTTTTTACTTTTGGGGTGAAGGGGGGCTTTTTTTTTAAAAAAAAAAAAAAGGTTGTTTGTTCATGCAGCTGGGGCTTTTGAAAGGCTCAGAAGCCAATCTGATTAAAAACAGCACTTGGCTAAACTCTGCAAAATCCTACAAGCATAAAAAAAGTTTAATCCTCTTGTGCACAATGCATAAAGGGTCTGCTCTTTTCTTTTTGTAATGTTAGAGCTACAATTATTTCTGGAGAACTTATCATTTCCCTCTCTCCCCTCATCCCTTGCTGCACCCCCTTGTTATGCTGATGGGATTAAAGTATCTGCTCTTGAAAAGTGTAACTGAGTTGTTATTGGAAAAGAGAAGTGGTATGTTGCAATTTTAGAAATATAAATAACCTTGCTTCAACCGTTCTCCTCTACAGCATCAGCAGAACAGAAATCAAGTGTGGTGGCAGCTTTTTCTCTTCCTACACAACTTGGCCTTAAACGCGGAGGCGAACAGGAACCACACTGGGCAGAGGTGAGCTTCACCCGCCTGTTTCAGGCCGCATCCAGTCTGCAGGGAGCACTGAACAAACACTGGTTCGGGGGCAAGACATTGCACACCGCCGGCCGGATGTGAGGACTCTGCATTTCTGATACTCGTCTTCAAGTTTGGGGGTTTTTACGGACTCTTCTTTGCTGCTGCCTGCCTCGCGAGGCAGGGAGCTCTTGTCCAACACTGTTGAAGGAAAGCCAGAATGTGGGTGTGTTTGGTAAAGCTTGCTGCTGGTTCCCCGTGCCGGTGACCTCTGTGCAAGGGAGGCAGGTGTTAGATGAACGGCTTCCTCTGCCCCCTGTGTTAGTCAACAGTAGAGCGCAGGAGTGTCATTTTGGCTGCTAGTTAGAAATGATGTCTGGGATGGGTGACTCTAAACGTACCTTGGGTATCTTCCAGAGCAGAGATGCTTGATTCCTCCACAAAGAAAGTTCTTTTTAGCAATGAAAACATTCAAGTAGCTTACATCCAGCAGGTTACTTGTTTTCTGCATGTGTAACTGTTTATTTCCTTGCACCCTGTGTGAGAGAAAATCACAAAGAAATCTTATCCCTTCAGTCTTTCCATTGGGCACCAGTTGCAGCTCTCTCACATGAAGTTTTTCTTTGTCACTGCCATCACTAGAAAAAAAAACATTTTGGGGGAAGTCTTAAAATTAAACCTTCCTTGAGTTGCTGGTGGCTATTCGTTTCTGCCACCGTTTGCTTCCAGTTCAGTGTTCGCAGTGCCCGTGAGCCAGCATGAAGCCAAAAACCATGGAATACGACATAAGCGTCATTCTTCTGTAATGCTAATGTATATGTTTTTATTAGTTTTATGATGGCTGTTATTTTGTTATGTTTTTATTTTCTCTTACTGTAGTGTGGTTGGTCAGGAAGGCTTAGGTCTCAGGCATCCAATAGTTTTGCTTCAGGATTTGACGGGGAAATTAATTAGCAACTAGTCTGACATGTACACTGTGCAAGCAGTCTGTCCATTACTCCAGTAATGTAATGTTTGGAGGCTGCTTTTATGTGGACTAGCAGCAGTAGTATTACTTAAGGGAGATCTTCTAACAGTTCCCGGTTTGTCTGCACTCAGAAGTTTGTCCGTATGACTGACATGATTGGACCAGCACAGGGAAATTGCCCTACCAAAAGGAAGTAGCCTTAAATATCTATGGCTACTTCTCTGTAGCCCTAAATATTGTTAGTTCACAAACCCAGTGACAACTAGGGAAAAACATGAACAGAAAAGCAATACAGACTTTATTTTCTTCGGACCGTTTCCATATTTCCACTGCACCTTGCTGTACGTCTCAAATGATACAACCAGCATGAGGAAGAGCTGTCCAGAGAACTGCTCTTCAGTCCTGTTATAAACATCAAATTCAGGTGTTGAGGAATTCTTCTGCTCTTGGTCCACTCTAAAAAATCAGCATTGCTGTATGGGAAGAGTAGTTGACTTGCACATACACTTTCTCCTCCACCCCTCTCTGCGTATCCTTCTCTAATTCATGCTTTCACTAGTAATTGTATCTCATCATTGCCCTGCAGTGTCTGGTGACAGTTTGCTGAACACAGTTAAATTTGGACTTTCTCCCTCTCTCCCAGTCCCATTCTCTTGATTTGCATCCTGCTCTACTGTGGCAAAATGAGCTTTACCTCCCTGAAAGAGGTCCCCAAGCCTTTTTCACTTTCATATATTCACAGTCACTCTCTTTCAACATAAGGCGAGTTTATGTGAGAAAAGGCTTTTTTTCCTCCTCTTATGTTATTTTTCTAGCTAGAGCTAGAGTAATATGTTTGTCCATGGTGGTTAATAATTCATTTAAATGAATATTTTGGGGGTGGGGGGTGGTTTTGAGAGGGAGGGCAGGAGGGGGAATTGTTTTGGGTTTTCTGTTTCTTCAGGCACGTGCACTACAGTTGCCCAGAGGGATACACAGGATACCTGTAGCTGACTGTGCTGCAGCAGTATGGGAAGCTGCTTTCTGCCTGCATTTGCAGAGATGAGGCTTTCCATACACTGCTTGGAGTAAACACTGGTCATTGGAGAACAAGGACTTAAATAAGGGGAAAGCCTGAGGGATAGTGCAAGCACAGACTCAACTGAGGACCCCTGAGAAGCTGGATGTAAGGAGAAGACTCTTAAAGCAGAAGCCATTAAAGAGGCAGGGGTGGAAGTGCTGAGGGTCAGGAAGTAATGCAGCAATGCTGCCTGCCCACACAGCATGCTCTGGGATGTGATGCTTGCATTTTCCCACTGGTTGCCAGGACCCCGTTATCAGGAACAGTCCAAGCTACATCATAACAGCCCTACAAACTACAAAAAATTCAGCAAGTGCATCTCACACGTAAAAAACATCATTAGCTTTCCCCTCTGCATTGACTTGGAGGCCAAACAGGCCAATAAGGCCGAATGCATTCTCTGGATGCATAAGCTGCAAAGGTAGGTCTGGTGCTGGTGCTTTCTGGTGTTGTGACCCAGCCAGTTTACCTAGAGTAAGACTCTTCTCAGCATGGAGAAACAAGTACCTGAAACTGTTCCTCAGTCAGGCCACCTGCCTCAATAGGCTCAGGGAAAGACACATCTTTGCCAGTCCATATTTCCCGCTGTAACTACAGACTTATCAAAATTGGTCATGCCAGGGTCTCAAGTTAAAATCTCCTTGAACAACAATGCTTCATTGGAGACGTAGGGCTAATGCTAGACAAAGGCCGACTTCCTGCAATATGTGTATTGGCTACTGGTGCCAGAGATTTGCAACGACTGATAATATATTTTAATTATATTCCATATCTGCATATCTTGGAGAAAGGAAATATGGTCTGTCAAACCAAAAGTCTTACTTTGTTTTGTGTAGATTTGGAAGGGCAGGTTGGTTATTCACTTGAGGAAAAGCAGCTACTTCGTACTTACAGTCTTGCCTACTTGAGGAAATAGTGGGAAGATTTCACACGTTTATCAGTAAATAAATACACAGATGCACAGTGCCCATGGATTTGTCACCCGTTCCGTGTTGGTAAGGCCCCTTCAGCATGCACTGAGGAGATCTTCCCCACAGGGTAGCTATTGCAGTGTGACCACAGAAATATGTCGATTGTTTGGAGAAACAGTTCCAAGGAACATAGTTTAAGTCCTGTTGGTGAAGGAATATGCTTGGGTTTTTAGATACTAATTTGTTTTGGTGAAAGGAATGGGATGCTGTTTCTGTCCGTGTTGTAAAACTACAGTCTAAAAATTTAGAACATTTGGATATTTCTCCTAAAACAAATACCTGTTTTTAACAAGCAAGGGGTAACGGACACAAACTGGAACTCAGGAGGTTCCACTTAAATTTGAGAAGAAACTTCTTCTCAGTGAGGGTGACAGAGCACTGGAACAGGCTGCCCAGAGAGGTTGTGGAGTCTCCTTCTCTGGAGACATTCAAAACCCGCCTGGACGCCTTCCTGTGCAACCTCATCTGGGTGTTCCTGCTCCGGCAGGGGGATTGGACTGGATGATCTTTTGAGGTCCCTTCCAGTCCCTAACGTTCTGTGATTCTGTGATTCTGTGTTCTTCAGAAGAGCTTGAGCTGCTGTTGATGGTACCAGCAGCCTTGAAGTGTCTTGCTTGCCTTCCCCAGATCTCCAAAACCACTTCAGACCTCAGCTTTCTTTCCTTGAGGGACAGCGTCCTTCCTATCCCTTCCCAGCTTCCCACCTTTTTGAATATCTTGTAACTTGCCTGTTCCTGGATCCAGCAAGCCTGGTGCTAGTAGGGAATAGTTAGTTTTACTTTAGTTTCCTGCAATTCTTGAAAGCTGAGCCATTAATCACAAAGTGATTCCCCAGGGATAGCTGCAAACTGCCCTAAATAGGATACAGCAAAGGCAGAGGAGAGGATGAATTTGCATGGAAAGGGTTGCCATTGGATCTGTGTGTGGGACTGCAGCCTTCTCCCAAGGTGCTGGTAATCCCTGGTAGCACTGAATTCCTGCATAACTCATATATCTTACATGTGATATATGATATGAGATCACATATCTCAGTTTCAATAGGTGGTTGTTATTAAATGTCTGTTGGCTAAACTCTTGTTAGAGGAGTCCTGAAAGAAACTTCCTCATCAGCCTTTGCTTTGGAGCTGTTTATCAGCAAGGGAATAGAGGCAAGGAAGCCAGTCCTTCTTGATGTAGAAAGGGTGATTGCAAAGACATCTTTCTTTCTACTGGCCGATTACTTTGTCCCCTCAAGCCTGTATTAACGTTACAGGTGATGTGTGTGTGTGAGGTTACTACAGGCCTCGAGTTGCTCCATAGCAGTCACTGGAGCTGTACCCAAGGTTGAACTTCACTCAGCGTGGGCCTTGGCACTCTTCTGGGAAACTGCAGATTCTGCCCATTTGTAGACTAGGTAGAAGGGTTGGTTGGTTTTTTTTAAGAAAATTACACGAGGCAGTTGTTGCAAGGTGGCTCCAACAGCTCTACAATGAATGCCACCCTTCCACTGCTGGTCCCAACCCATACCTCTGCCAAAGCTGTGGGAATGGTGAGACTGTGACATGCTGAATGGTGTACTATTGAGGGTATTTTTAAAGGGAAAAATAGGGAGAGCACTCAGCATATGTGCTAGGATCACATAGGAATGCAGATATGTGGAGGTCTTGCCTTGTTTTACCAGCGTTATTTACTGCGGGATTATGAGTAAAAGGAATGCCTGTTCATATAATGGGAGCTCTGCACATGGAGCAAGCACTATCGAGTATCAGCGTAATTTGACAACAAAGGTTTTGAATAATGTCCTTCAAAAGAGACTGTCTTTCAAACTGGCATTTGTGATCATTTGCAAAAATGCCTACCTGTTGCCTTTGATTGTTTTAGCAAGAAGAAATACCTCAAGGAACTGATAAAAGATCCTAGGACAATCTTTTACAGTTCCTAAAGACTTCAGTGGTCTCTGTTTCTTTGGTTTGCATGTGTTCACATGGGTGTTAACACAGCTCAGTTCTTCTCCACCAGGAAAAGCAGAAAAGACCAAACACATCAAATGCACTGGAATGTAATTGTGTGTGTGCGCGTGTGTGTGCGCGTGTGTGTGTGTGTTCTTCAGCTGAATGCAGTCTGACATCCCCTACCCCTTCTTTCTTCCATGTGCCTCACCTTCTCCCTTAGCCACAGAAAGGAGGGTCTCTTCCTGCAAATCCCATGCTGGAAGTTGGTTTCTGAGAAGGGAAACCTAATGTCTGTGGGCTGTTTTTTAAAGCCATGTTTCAGTTCTGTCTTCAAACTCCTTGCTGCCTTTGGGGAATGGAGGGGTGGGAAGGGTAGATTCTTAAACTGTTTTTAAAAATTATTATGGAAATTTTGCATGTTTGAAGTTATTCTTAAATCTAAAGGAGTCTCCCCAATTTGTGGACACAGCTCCAGGAGAGCATCATCACAGATTCCTCAGCTCTGGTTTTGATTAGGCTATTCTGAAAGGAAAATTGATGGCGAAAAAAGGAAAGAGACTGGTGTGATGGAAAGATGACACTGTCAGTATCTTCTTAAAGAAATGGCAGAATTTCATCTTGTAAAAGGGAAATTTCAATACAGCCCAAGGGATTTGTATGTCTGTTTCCACTGGGTACATCTGAAAATCCTGCCACTAAATCTGAGTTTGGGTATCTAGATTGTTGGGGGTTTTTGGTAAAACTGATCATGCCTCTCTTCTTCTGTTCTCTTCAACGGTTTGTAGTACTGTCTGCCACAGACTCGCTGTTGAGAGTACTGTGAAATGTGGATTCACGTCTTCTCCCTCCCCTTCCTGAATGATTTTCTAATTTGGTGAGACTTTTTTTTTCCTTTTTAAAACTTCAGAGTCCTTCATCTGGAAAACAAAAAGGGTAAGATGAGCTAGAATTTGCAATGTTGAAAGTTACTAAACTTTCCCTGAATGGAAGGTTTCCCCATGAGTTCTGATATTGACCAGAATATGATACTGTCCTGCTGCAGAAGTAAACCCGATGCTCTCCTGTGAGATTTCTGTCTGGATTAGTCCTGAAGTGCACACACCTTTTTGCCATGGACTGAGACCCAGTGAGAATGTAGCATTTTGTTTATCCTGGTTGTGTGCCTTCAGGACTCCTGCCTGTACCAATGGTGACTGGGCAGAGCTCCTTTTTTTTTGTATCTGTGCAGTATATTTGCTTTGTGCTTTCTTTCTTTGGTGCTTTTTAATACTTTAATACTTGGATTGTTTTCTAATAACTGGTACAATTTTTAATAAAATTGTTAAATTCCTTATCTGTGTTCTTTGTTTTATTTTTTAAGGGGTGGCGGGCATTTACACAGCTGTCCCATCAGTGCTACAATTTGGGTTGTTTAGCTTTGAAAATATCTGGTAGATCCTTTTATGTGCACCCTAATACCAGGCCCTGCGGAAAAGACAAGATTTTCTTTTCTGATTGGACTGCTCTCCTTGGGCATAGTTCAGATTTTGAAGTAGTCTTTCAAGGAGGTATATTCCCACCCTTGGACAGAGAACTGCTGCTACTTGGAGCTAAATGGTTAACTTGCTGCTTCAAATCAGGAAGATCTCTTAAGACGTACGTGGGATGCATCCTCCAGATTTGCAAAATGTAACCTTTGATTGATGGCTGCTTACCTACTGCCTACGTAAGTGCATTCAAAGGCACTCAGGCCTTGAGGATAAAGACTCATTGCTTGGTAATCCTGCTAGGGAAATACGGTTCTCACTGGTCTTCTGACGTAAAGACAGTGGAAGAAGGCAGCTGTGGCTTTGAGAGGGCTTGTGAAGTGGTAATGACTCCCTCAAACACACACATCAGAATGTCTTGGCCATCCCAAGCGACAGCAAGACACATGGTTTGGTAATCGCCAGGCCTGTCCTTAAGTTTTACTCTGATCCTACTGGAAAAGAGAACTACCTCCATTAAGTAACCGTAGTTAACCTGAAAGGAGCAGACATGGTGATGTGTGTATGACAAATTAATATAATATAGCTGGTCAAATTCCTTCAACCACATTCCTCTTCCAGTGCGATGCTGCTGGTACAGTGCTCATGGGAGGCTTCAGGGAACCAAGTTAACAATCCTACCCCATGTTAACTTGTCTCGGCTGGTGTGTGCGTGTTACAAAAGGGCCTTTCATTCCAAGAACACATGATGTGTGTGGTATGAAAAGCCACATGTGCATCTAAGACCACAGGGGAAAAAAGACAATTTTTCTTTTCATTGTATTAGATGTAGTGAGAAGTGTGTCCCTGGCCAGCCTCATGTGACCATGAAAGAGCCTGTTGTAACACACTGATACGAGAGGACAGAAGTGAGATTGACTTGGATGGGAGGGTTGGCTCTGAATTTCCTCGTTCTCATGTGGTTAAAGTCTCACCGTTAATTAAACTCTCGCTCTTAAAAGCTTTAATAATTCCTGTATCAAAAAGAATTGCTTTTAAAAATGAATGGCTTGTAATGCTACCCCTGAAGGATTTGCCAAAGCAGCAGGATGCATTGCACCTTTCTCAAAACAAAGGCAAGTGCATAGATGTATGGATGGCTTCCCTCCTGTGATCTCCTGGAATAATCCTGGCTCTTTGGTTTGGCTCTACCATGACCTGCTGTCTGTCATCCATCTATGGCAAAGTAGACTTAGGGTGGATGGAACCATTGTCAAGGTTAGGCATCAGGACCAAACACTACAGGCTGAACATTCCTGTTACAACAGACATTAATACTATTTTTTTTTTGTAGCTTGAAAGAAACTGGATAGCCTAGAAAATGTACTTCAGAAAAGCTTTTTTCTTAACATATTAAGCCTGCATACTAACAGAGCATTTTCAATTTATTTCCAGCCGTGGCCCCTTTCATGGCAATCACAACACGTCCCTCACTTTCTGTGCTAACATGACTAGCACTTTAAGGGTAAACGAGTTTTGTTATTAACTTCCTAGCGGTATGCTGTAGGGACAAGGTAAAAAGTTTAAGTAGGATTACTGCTTCAAGGAAAAAATGTTTATCAAGAAGTGCTCAGCTTGTCTTGTTAAAAATAATAAAGCACGCGGAAGACAAGAAAGTTCTTTGGTTGCGCAAGCTACTGCACAAAGCACTGTTTTCATGGCTCTGGCTGCTGAAGTTTAGAAGCCACTACAGTATGTGGATTGGGGAATATGTTTCAAGCACTCGGACCACCGTTTAATGGTGCAGTAAATGTGCCAGCCCTTAGCCTCTGCAATGTATACGCAAGCTTGGAAGCAGCTCTACTAACCAGCTTTCTCCTTGTGCTTTCATATCTGAGTAATTCAGAAATAATCCAGTCCCATTTCCTCCTTTGATCTCCCCCTGCTTCCTTGATATTTATGGAGAGATGGGGTTTGGGAAGGAAAAAGTGTCCCAAAAGCAATTTTTGCCCCTTGGGGGAGGCTGGTGTTAAAATGCAAGAGCTGCAGTTGCTTCATTGTGCATATTGCTGGTTCTTCTTGAAAGGCTTGA
>NW_010208683.1:26807-50131 GCF_000695765.1 Mesitornis unicolor | reverse complement strand
TTTCCGACAGGAATCTCACAAAGAGCTGATGCTAATTCCTGGCAGCAAGTTGCCTTCCACCTGACACGATGCGTGGTACTCTACCACACGTACAGTCTGACAACAAACCGCCAGGCGTGACACGCTGACGTCAGTATTCATATTCCCCTCTATAAGTCCTTTAAATCTTGATTCCTCTTAAATGAATTATGTTCTCTGTAATGTTCATAATGGACTCTTTTCTTTCTCCATTAAAGTCTGTGTCAGCATTCTCCTCTGTGTTTTGCCTCAGGGCTCTTGATGTATACAAAGGCTCCTCTGTTTTCTGCTCTTAGTCACACGCTTTCACTCTTAACCTCAGCGCTATAAACTAAACATCCACCCACTATGGCTGGAGATGACCCTGTTTACGTCTGCTGCTCAAATCACGACAGCAACAGTCATGAAACTATGTTTTCATGGAGACAGTTAGCTCTTAGTAAGAGGACAATGACGCTTGACTTCTTATAACACTGAGTTTTTGCAAAAATGTCAACAAAAATAAATAGCCAGGAAAAGTTAATGGAATCTGTAAAGAAATGGCTTGTTTCGATCATTTTACTTCCCCACCTTCTTAAATTACTGTAGATAATTCTTTGTAGCAGTCCACTGTGGTACTGGGACATGCCAACTCAATCTGAGACAGCTAGGGCAGAGTAGGGGAGTGAGGCTTATGTTAATGTTTCAACACTGGTCATGGTGATCGGCCTGGGTCACGACTCTTCACTATGCCACCAGCAGACGTAGAACATTAGGGTCACCCACACCTCTGAGAAACTCCCATTTTTGGACACCTTTGCTACCAGCCTTAATGCAACAACTTCTAAGCAGGTTCTGGTTGAGAAGATGGCTCTTCCTAAGGAGATCACCAGCCGGTAGGAAGCAAGGTGAGCAGCAATGGGCTTAGGAACACATGGAAAAGTGGCAGGAACAATGTTAACAACTCACAGTGTGTGACATCTTCTTTTGTGGATGGCTGAAACAGGCTACCAAGCTGCAGCCAGGTTTCTTTCTCCACAAGCACGACCAGCTGTAGGGCATGTAGGTGGGTTTTTGCCTGAGAGGCTGCCGCTCTCCCAGCTGAGTCTCAGCAGGTCCTGCTGGAGGCAGAGCAGTCCTGGAGGACCGGCCAGTTGCTCTGACCCCCTGCCTTACCCAGGGTCACCTGCTGCGCTTCCCTTTCCTCTTCATCATTTGTCAGCAAGGTGCTGAGATGCTGTTTTTATGAGACTCATTTCAGTGTCTTCCTGGTGAGTCTTCCCCACAACCCTGCCCATCACGTCCAGCGCTGGGGCAGCAGCTTGCCTGCGGCCCCTGCACCGTCTCCTTCATGCAGGGAAGTGCACGGCTCTGCCGCCGGCAGCCAGCTCACTCGGTTGCCTTAGTGCTCACACACAGCCCTCTTCCAATAGGACAGGGGCACGGAGCTCATTTTGCCTGTCAGTGTGAGCACTCTCCCCATAGAATATTTGCTGGCACATTCATTAGTCTAATTTTAAATCTCCCAAGTGAGTGCCTTTCTACTATTTCCCTTGGGATGCTGCTATAGCTACTAATAAATCTCACTGACAAAAGGTTTTCCCTTATATCCATCCTAACTTCTTTCTCTCTTAATTATATTCCAATACCCTAGTTGTATGTCCTTGTGTCACTTTGCAAGGAAACCTTACCAAAGTCATTTCTGTAACTAATGCACCCCAGAGCTCACTGAACTCCTTGGCAAAAGCTCCTGCTGACTTCAATGTACTTGTAGCCAGCTTTCGGGGGAAGCTCTGCCTTCCCTCTCCATGCAAGCCTGTACCCCCAGAGCGGGCGTGGTGTGGCATGGCAAGGCTTGGTCAGCGATGCCACCGAGCCCTTTCACTGCTGCCCCTCATCCCCTTTCTGCCAGGAACCACCAAAGATTTCAGTAATGGTCTGAAAATGGAAACCAAGGTATTAACCCAGAATATTTTCTAGGGAGTGAGGGCTTTCAGAGGCACCCACACCCCTGCCTGCTGGTGCTGGCTCCCCCAGCGGGACCAGCAGCCTGTGGGATTTGGAGCCGAGGCTCCGGCAGGGTGGTTTGGTACCTGTGTCCTGGGAGCAGCTCACCTGGGAGCCGCAGCCTGGCTCCACCACCTGAGTTTGGCTGGCCCGGCAGCCACGGCTGCATGCCTGCATGGCAATATCTCTGCCTGGGGTTATACTAGTAACAAGAAGATGACATTTGTTGCTGCAAAGTCGGATGTAGTAAAGTATTTCCCTTCATTTCCTTCCCTGTGTGATCTTGAGTCATGGTTTTTGAGAGCAGACAACAGGGGAAATGAAACAGTGCCTCGAGTTGTGCCCAAACATGAACAAATACTTAATCAATCAGGGATTTATGAGAAAAAGAAATGTTTAATGATGTAAACTGTTGTCTGCAGCTGACATTATGTGGTCCTTATGCCTCCACCCCAACTAGTCACTTTTCCTTCAGGTAGCCTCACCCACAGAAACAAAACCATCCTCACACCCACTGCCCGTAGTTCACTCAGCTTTTGGAAAAGAAGAAACAAAGCAGAGCACTTGGCTTTGCACCAGCTGCCCATGAAGTTGGCCTGGGTGGTTTTTCTCTTGCTGGAGCGAGGTTACTACAACCCACATCTACAGCAGATCTCTCCTTGACTTGGTAAATGTGGCTTGCAATTGTGAATGCCCCACTGCACTGTGATATTTAGTTAAAGGTGCCTGGAGGCAGCCAACCAATTTGGCCTGGCATCATTGCCTGAGGGGCAGCTCAGGTACCCAATTGAAGGGCAGGGCAGTGGAGCAGTTAAGCACCTAAAAGTTGGGCGTGTCAGAGTTCAGAGTTAGGACGTTAACTTCCCTTTGTCTTTGTGCTTCTACTTACTCATTACTGTGCAAAATAGGGTAGTGCATTTTGTTAATCTCAGAATAGACACAGTTCTATAATGGGACATTACTTCTGTGCATTGCACTTCTTTGTCTGCAATAAGATATGGTTTTTAATGTCTCATTTTTTTGAGTTGGTACTTGTCCAGGGCACTTCTTCATCTTGCCAACTAGTGATTAATTGGCTGTACTGAAAGGTTCAACACTTTTCTGTGCACTTACTGGAGGAGGTAGAATAATGTGTGCCCTATATAGAGCAAAAGCATGCCCTAAACGGGTTGAAAAATGGGTCATCACTTGCTCATTTTAGACTCTGTGCCCTTAAAACACATAAGGAAAGGTGCCCTACCTTTTTTATACCATTTTTTTAAACTTCATGAGTGGGAGTCACAGTGGGAAGTGCGGAGACTTCTGCTTATCTTCAGCTAAACACGATACAGACAGCTCAAGCACAAACCTCCTTGTCCTACCCCAGTGCTGTCAGCTGTCATAAATAATGTCGTTTTGTCCCTTGCTCCAGGAATTCCCATGATGATGATACAATTTTTACCTCCTGACAGTTCAGGGGAAAAATGATTATTAAAAGAGATATGCCTAGGCAGAGCCTTGTGAGCCATAGTTTCAGTTATGGTACTCATGCTGTCTGAGATCTCTTTCAGCATGCTGAGACATATATAAAGGCTTTGGAAGGTTAATGGTCCACTTTGCAGCTAGGAGACTTGAGAACACTTTGAGCAAAGCCTGGAATGGCCCACAGCTCTCTAATTCACAGAACTATGTCTCAGCTACATCTACACAGCCTTTTAAAAGGAAATCCCAAATTAGGATCTTCTACGACCCTTGTTGTCATCCTTCTGCAAGAGAACTTCAAGAAGCAATTTGACCTTGTTCCTACTTCTGAGTTAGCATCTGATTCGTTAGCCCTAAGGTTGGAAATCTATGCTCTTGCAACCAGACATACATGGTTCATGTCTTGCAGATGACCCAAACATGGGTGTGTTTCAGCTGGCCACGACGCTTGTAACCACCAGACCACAATCTACTCCCAGAGCCAAGAATAGCAGGAAGATTTCTGATGTGCAACTTTCAACAAAGCTGTCTCACTTGCAAGATATTTTGGAGTGTTGGCAATGTCAGTAAACTGACAGGGGACCCTAGGAGTGGGCAGGTAGAATTGGAAATGGAAAGGCAGGACAAAGGAGAAAAGGGATTTTTTAAAGCGTTTTCTAGTCTTGTTTTTTAGTGTAGGTTTTGTTTGGGTTTAGGTTTTTTTTGAGTCTGACTCACAATTTTTAGATTTGTGGTAGGTTATAGTGTTGCCAAACCTAATATATCTTATCCTTCATCTAATCCTCTCTCCAAAGTTTTCATGCTTATTCAGTCCTTCATCTGTCTTTTGGGATGGCTTCTAAGGATACCAAACAGTAGCAGATGTGATAATTTTTTTTTTTGTATTGTGAATATCTGAAAGAATTGCACCAAACTAACAAAACAGCAGCAGCTTTTGGGAGCTACCAAACACCCTCCAGACAGTCACTACTTTCAGCCATTGCCAGCCTAAGTTGATTTGAACAGGGAACTGATAAAGAAATGCTCTCAAGACCAGGCAAGTTACGTTTCTGCTTCTCTATCTGAATAATTTCTTGACTGCTTGTTGAATGCTTGAGAGCAAGTTGGGTGCCTTCCAAAACAAAGCGAAGATAGCCTCTCTGTCCCAGAGAGGTTACAATGCAAGCAAAGACTACCCAGCAATGTTTTGTGCACATGGGAAGCAACAGAGGCAGTTGATCATATTGATCATATTGATCATATCAGTATCCTGTAGGCAGGACCTAAAGACAGATGCGAGGCCGTATCTGTAGTTCGCCTGTGTTATTGGCCTGCTGGAGTTTCCTGGTGCATGGCCCTCGTGCCCCTGTGGCAGCAAACAGCATAAGCATCCTTTGCATACGCTGCATGACCCAAGGGCAAGGGGCAGGGTTTTTAGGAAGGCCGAGCCTGGGTTGAATCAAGGCTACCTTGGACGATAGGTACAATAGGAGGAACCTGGGAGTGTTTTGTGTCAGGGGCAGGAGGGACACAGCCCAGGACAGGTCACTGAGCCAAGATGTGTCCCAGTGGTCGCACTAAACACATATGTCATGTTTTAAACTGAGCTTAGTAAAAGGATTTGCATGGATATCCCATGTGATCCAAGTGGCCAAGGATTAGTTACCAAGCTTTTCAACAGGAAAGGAGGCTTCTGGATCAGAAATTACAATGTTGCAGCATACATAAATTACAGGTTCATCTCTCTACGTACTGACAGTTATAAACAGCCCTTTCTTGGCCCTAGGTCAGATGTATGGCTTTGACCATAATTACATTCTTTGTAGATTACTTATTTTTGTTTTGGGTACCAGAGTTTTTGTAATGGACCTGGCTTTACATTGCTGTTTGTGTCTCCTGCCCCCTTTTTCTGCCATGCCGGCTGCCTCCTGCTGCCAGCAGCATCCGAGTTCTCAGGACAAGGGACAAGCAGCGTGGCTCACCAGCAAGGGAGGGGAGCTCAGCTGGGAGAAGTACTGAGTTTTGTGCAGGACAGCAGCCTAGTGAGGAGCCCTGGTGTGGTGGTGTGCGGGGAAGGGGACTTTGCCCTGCCTGCTTGCCAGAGGAGGAAGCAGTGTTCTTTATCACTCATTTTTCCCCTCTGTCCTGCAGTCAAGTTTTCTGCTTGTTTGTCATTGTGCCCTTCATGTGTTTTCCATCTCTCCAGAAATCACTGGCTTTGTTTAAAATAGACTCGGAGTGGCTGCCAAGACTTTATCCAGAGAGAGAGAGAAAAATGCACGGACGCCAAGTTCCTACAGAGTTATCAAAAGCTTTCTCTCCCCATAAAGATCTCTGAATATACCAGAAAGCTGGTCTTCTCAGGAAAAGCTCTGCATAGCCACTATAGCTCTTCCTGCAAGAAAGCTCCCACCTTTTCCAGAAAAGTTCCTCAGCTCCCAGTTGTGCCTCCCAAAATCTGCTTGTCTGCTTGTGAGAGACCCTCACAAGTCTCTTACATACTGGGACTTTGGCCTTTCTTTGCAATGCATTGAAAGAATACAGAAAAATCATGAAGTTAGAAGAAAATGGCTTAAGGATGTTTGACTCAGAAAACTTTAAAGGTACTACACTCGTAAAGTAATAGATTTCATCAGAGCACAGCTTTCTGTCGTAGACTTGTAGCAAAGTAGAATTCACCTTGGGGGAATTTGCTGGGTATGTTTGCCTTTTCTTTATGCTTTACCACCTTTTTTTTGACCCAACCCGAAAGGGATTTCCTGCTTTGTCTCTGAAAGGAGATGTTTTTGCTAAGCAATAAGTGGCATCTCCTCTCTGTAATAGTTCAAGTCGGCAAGATGATAAGTGTATGTAAGATTGAAAACAGAATCAGCTCCTTCATCACCAGAGCAAAAGAGATCAAAACAGAGACAAAAATGAATGTCCTTTTACATTTAGGTAGAGCAGTTTGAATTACATCTGGCTTTTGGACCTGCTCCCTAGTATTTCTTGATCAGAAAAGCTTATTGAAAATGCTTGAGATGGCTGGTGGGGAGACACTTTCCCAACAGAAGCAGCTCTTTCTGTCAGTAAACAAGCATGCAGCAGGCTTTATGAGCACTGCTCCTCCCACCAGGCCTGAAAATGAAACAACCAAAAGCCAGCCGCTCTGAAGTTTCAGTCGCTAGAACAAGCTGTGATGTACATCTAGATAATACCAGGAGCAAAGCAGTGTTCCTTGCATGCTTTGGTTTCACTAGGACAGCAAGGTCTTATTTTGCCTGTGGCACTCTGCAGCCTCTGGCCACCTGCTCTTGTACCGAAGCCTTTGCATTTACACCTCGGTCATTGCAAGCTTCTTATTTTTCCCAGGCATTCTGGATGCCTAGGAAACCAGTCATTCCAATTCTTTCACATTTCTGTGCATTTCTGTGCCCCAGATCTGAGTTTCCCTGGAGTTGCCTCTATGACATGGTACCTTTTGCAGTGGGTCCTCACAGTAGGGCTTCAGGGAGGGAAAACTGCCTTGTCTGAAGGCAGTGTGTGTGGGATGACAGGCTTTTTTAAAGTTACAATTTTAGATGAAGTGGCAAAAAAAAATGCTCTCCTCCTATTGCCTATCTCCCTGCTCCCCTTTGAAGGTGTCTTGCCCTGCTCTCAGCTGACACAGGGGATCTCGGTTTGACGCAGCCAGTTCCTCCTCCTCCTCTTCCTAGGAAAACAACATGGTCTTGCCACTGTTTCTCCCTGCTTGCTGATGGAGAAAAGCCTTGTTCTACAATTCCTGGCTGTAGATTACATTAGTGAGGTCCTTCCCAGCTCCACCACCAGGACGGGTGCAGCATTTTCAGGGAAATGGGAGTATCCCTGACTATGCCTCCCATGTACATGTGTGTATCCATACTGTGATTAAGACTGTAATTATGGTAAGCACATGGAGAACTCAATGCACAAACTATGAACTCGTTGTTTTGAAAGTCTGGACAATAACATCTTGATGACTTACTTTATCTCTGTAAATAATGGCTGAAAAATACTTATTTCTTCATAGTATTGTGAAGACTGAGAAGAATTCAGAAAGCATTTGGGGGGAAATTGCTACTTCTGGTACTATTATAAATTAAATCCTTTGTAATTCACCTCATTCATGATGTTAACGCTCCATAAGAAAGGAGTGCTACTTTCACTGCATTTTTCCTAATGTTTTTCTGCCATTTCCTGGATAAGTAGGGAATACTCATGTAGCCCAAAAAAATCTTGAGTCACAAAACATCTTTCTATCATCTAACCTGGTGCACTGAATACCTAATTCAGCACTAAGTGTGGTGGTGATCGGCTCTCCCAGAAAGCTGGGCATCCGTTGCAGGAAACGCAAAGTGTTAACGAGACACCCACCCACCCACCCACCGACACTCGGGAGGGGGAAGGAAGGAAGAGACAGAGTAACACAAAAACGCTGGTGCTGTGAAAAACAGTGAGGCGTAAGAGGGAAGAGATGCGGCACCCTGAGAAACCAGCGAGAACAAAGCACAAATTAAACCTTTGCACAGCAAACAGAAATTTATAAAAGGCATCAGAATAGGATGGTGCTTCTCTAGTTCTTTCTGAACGGCTCTGAAAATGAAGTGAATTAATAGTTTCCAAACCTAACAGGTAAGTTTGCAGCAAGCAGAAACATGAGAATAAAGAAGGTGGTAAAGCAATATTTAAAAAGAAGATTACAGACTGGAAATTGGGCTCAGTGCAAAGTCTTTTTTTTTTTTAAGTTACTGTAACTATAAGCAAGAGATGTGTGCCAGAGGAAATGAGAATTTAAGAAAATATAGACAGCTTGGCACAGCCACAAAATGAAAGCTTTAAGGAAAGAAAATTTAGAGAACAGAAGGAAATATTAGTTGGAGAAATGATAGCACAGAAACATCAACTTTTCAAATATATAATTTTGCACCCAGCTTTTTAACATCAAAGTTCTTCACTGCATGAAAATGCCAAGTTTTGCCATATTGATCCTGGGGCGGAAAATTATATGCACACTTGTGCAATTATATGCATACTTGCACCTGTAGGGAGAAAAAAAAGTGCTCACACAGAGGCAAGGAAAGAGGAAACCAATTCCAGCAATTTAATAGTTAAGGTGTTGGAATAGTTACCAGACACTGTTTCTGTAGGAATGATGAAGCTGAGATTTAGAAGACGTTGAAAGAATTGTGATTCCGAATGGCCAAATACACATTAGTGCCCCCACCTTGACACAAATAAACCACAGCTGCCTGGACAGCATAATTCCCTTTTGGCTTGAAACTGTATATGTTATTTAGAAGGCTCTTTGCTAATAGAAGTAGCCCAGTGAGAGATTCACAGAGAAGCCAGGGATCTAAAGCTGACCCAGCAAAGAACTGATTCTCACTGCCTGTGCAAGAAAACGGAGGCAGTTGGATCCTCAGGAAAAGTAGCTGGAAATACAGAAAAATAAGCCCTAATCCTCTCCTCTAAGAAGATAACAAAGCAATAGCAGGTGCTCAGAGGCTGATGTGAAAGGCCTGGTGTTGAATCTCTACTAGCATGGAGCTTGTGCTGCCATGTTGGCCTTTGGTTGTCAGCAAGGAGTGGTATTTGGCTCCTCATTCTGTAATGTGCAATTTTTAGTCCCTCCAATACGTCAAATCACCAAACCTTCTGACCTGTTTACTCAGTGCTTCCAGAGGCTGTTCATTTCCAAACTTTATCATGTTACAGGTACTTGGAGTCCCCATTTAAACCCTTTATAGTGGTTATTTATTACTCTGGCTTGGTCTGTGAGTGCTGAAGCAGCAGTTTTTTTCCCCACTGACTGTCCCACTGCCTTTGCCACCTGCAACACCCTGGTCCTTGTGCAAGAGCTGCGCTGGCAATTCATTCTGCCAGATGGTGCTGGGTCCACAGCCCCTTCACCTGCGCATACATCTGCAAACACCACGCTGGCCATAAATGCCGCACTCATGGAAGGCATCAGATGCACCACGTTGGAGGCAAAGATGCCAAATTATCCACAAGGCCAAGGATGGAAAGGGCAGTCTGTCTGAGGGTGCCTTTCACAATACTTGACCCAAGTTTCTTATGGAGGTACTCAGGAAAAAACAAAACAAAACAAACAACAATAAACAAGATAATGGGAAGAGCTTGGTGGCATCTAGATTGGGACTTCTGGAGTGCTTTGCATTTGTTGCTGTGGCATACCAGTTTCCAATCATTGATCTGCAAGTGAAAGCACACATTTCTGTTTCAGGAAGAAAGTGCAGGAATACAGCTTATTTAGGTAGGGTCTGCGAGAACTAGCAGTTCACCCATAGATTGGGATGGAAAACTGGCCTGAGAAAACTGTAAATATTTGAGCAGCTAATCCATGCTACGTTGTCAGTACCTGAGCTAGGTAATTAAAGCTCGGTCTTGCGGAGCTACAAAATCTTTGGTCATGCCGTTAGGTTGCAGTGTAGGCATACCTCGGGTGTCTGAGAACATCTGCTGCTGCACTCAGGCCTCCCTTTGCAATTGCTTAATGTGCTCAATGCACTGTGTGGTGGGGTTCAGGGATATTTAGTTGGACATAAATATCCCTGTGGAAATGGTGGAGAGCACTTCTTGATGCAAATCGCTGCAATTCATGTTTTGGGATATTATGCTCTGAGATACTGCACTGTGCTGCGACAGGCAGGTCATTGCTTCCCAGATGGAAGCAAGCACGAATGCACTGTAAAACAGAGTTTGTACACACAATTGGCTTTTTTCTTTTACTCTTCAGCCCACCAAGTGCTCTGGTAGCCTCACAACTGCAGACGTCATGTGAGCAAACCTTCGGATGTTTGCTCCTATGAGTTCTGTTGGTTAAACATTGGGGAAAGCTGACCACACCATGCAGCTCGCTGCAACACAGGAGGGATCCCAAAGTGTTTTACAAGCAGTATTTAACTCACGATTCATCTCATCTAGTTTAAGGTGGCATATTTGCACTGAAGCTTTGAAACTTCAGTTTAGTTCCTGTCACCCAGGAGGTGTCTCGCTCTTAGTGATCCCTTACCCACTGCTGGTGCGCTGCTTCCCCAGTCTGAAACATCACCTCCATGCTGTGTGAAGATGCTGGGGACCTGGAGGTGTCCATCTTTGTCCCACTTGGGACTTGCTGGCAGCAGGGTGGGTGGAGGGGGCAAAGGTCGTCTCATGGAGTGCCCGGGATATGGGCAAACCCCTCTTTGCTGGCCTTGAGTGCATCAGGTCCCTGTCAGGTGTGAGCTGGCACACAACAGTGTGTGCTCCCCTGAAATGGAAACGCTGGGATGTTGGTTTGCTCAGCTGAGAGTTGCCACTGTGGGAAGCCATGGGGATGGCACTGGGGGAAAGTACTGCCTTTATTTTTCAGATGCAGTACGTAATTAATCTGTGGGACTCACTGCTACATTGATGCGTCCAAGAATGCATAAATGAAGCTAGATGGTTCTGTGCAAGAACACTGACTTTCAACATTAAATTAAAGAAGAGATGTGATATGAAGAACATAAATCAAACTCTTGCTATTGGCAACTGAGAAGCAGTTTTCCCCAGGACAGATTATTGCAGAAGATTTCTTGCATCTTCTGGAAGAAGAAATGTTGGCTGCAGCCAGAGAGACGATACCAGAATAAACAGACTGCGTGTAGGTATGACATTTCGGGTTCATGAGTGAATGGGCTGCAGCAGCAACAAATTGCTATTGCCCACGGCACGGCTAAGCATGTTTCCTTAAGTGAGAATGAAATACCATTGCCTGTGTCACCAAACTTGGAGGTAATACAGATCAGCCATGTGAAAAGTCACCCTTGCTTTTTCCCTCCCCTACCTGCAGCAAACAGCCTGGGTTACACCCCCTGCTCCCCTCCATGGCCTCCTGGCTCCCCTCGCTCCCCAGGTCGCCTTCACTCCTCCACAGTGCTGCCTTGACCCCCCCAGGTGAGGAGGGTTAAGCTCAGCTGCATTTAATCTTCTATGTGATGTGCGTACAGGCTGTTCTTGCCACACACGGGCTAAGTCAGCAGGTACAAGCAGTAAAGGTGAGTATTAAGGGCTGCTTAGAGGATTGATTTTTCATTAAGATGAATCTGTTGTAATTAAGCCTAACAGAGATGTACGTGCTAATGCTGTGTTATTTATTGCCTGAATGCAATCCTTCTTTTTTTTGTAAAAAGCCTGTGAAGTTTCTTTACCTTTCTTTCAGTCTTGCACTATTTCTGCTTCTCCCTTCAAGAATATATGGCGGTGGTGGGCCTTTTCTTCTTTCAGTGTCTGTTTTCTCTCAAGACCAATTTTTTTCTGTTGTGTTTAATTGTTTTTCTCCTGATTTATTGTTCCAAGCTCATGCTAGGCAGTCTGTTTATTTATAATTTGGATTATTTTAAAATGGATCCAGAGCTCTAGGTCGATGTTTAAAAATTAACTAATAAAATACACAAATGAGGCTCAATGGTCAACATAAGATTACACATCATCTAGGACTCGCATGCTACTCCAAATAAACCACTGGGGAATACCAGCCACAGGCATGGAAAATTCACAGATCTGAAATGGGCTGGTATAGAAAACATATATGGGCACCCTTCGCTGGCAGCACTGGACTACTTCTCTTCTGATAGAGCCAGCAGGTGGGAAGAGCAGATACCGAGCAATGGCGATGGTGGGGTATGGCAGGGAAATGCTGGCCTCTGCCCAGCCCAGATGTCCACCTCCAAGAACAGATCCCCTCACGTCTACGTGTTTTGGAATAACATAGCTCAAAGGATAACTGGTATAATGTGCTCCACACAACTCAGGTCAGGAGACCAGAGGGTCCCAGAATTCTGGTGCGCCTTCCCCCTTCCACCATAGAGGCTCCTGGTTTCCACTGAAAAGGAAAACCTGTGAAAGCTTCACTGGGCTTTACTGGGCTTACAGTTGGTCTCCTTGTGTGCTGTTCTGCGCAGAGACACAGGCCCACCCATCATCTCCCTCCCACTGTTTTGGCAGTACCCCACGTGCGGTACCCTGACACTTGCATCCCTCTCTTCACACTCCATTGCAATACTTCTCCAGTAAACAAACAAGAGTTATTGGCCACTGTGCGTGTTTGGAGAGGCAGCTTTGGCTTGTGGAGGGGGATGGGCAGAAGCAGCAGAGCTCGGGTGGGAGCGTGACGTATGAACAGCCTGGGTGGCAGCAGGCTGAAGGGGTGCCTGTGCTGAAGCAAAGCCATCACAGTGGTCAGCTGGCAGCCACAGATCCCACCCCCATGCACCCCCTGGAAAACACGGTGTCCTACCCCTGGTGCTATCAGTGCTATGAGGGCAGTTGTCCCCACATGAGGAATGTGCACAGGCTAGGGGATGGCTTGAGGACACGGAGAGGAGGCCATACTCTTGGCCATGTTGAGAGATGCCTCACTGGCCAGGCCAAGGAGAAGAGCGCACAGACCGCAGGCTCTGATGCACTGGGTTGAGAACTGGACACATTTATTTGATTTGCTGTGGCATGGGGTGGGCAGTGCAGTGTGTCCTCCTTACCTCACTGCGGAGTTGGGGGCTCATCCAGAAAGGGTAATAAAACTTCTGGAGCTTCAGGAACTAAATCCACCTGCTATGTCAGTCACAGCCCGGGATTTGGGTCTTTCATATCAGTGCACAGTGGGAGCAAAACTTCCCCTGGGGCCTGGCTGTGCCGTGTCCCCAGAGCCAGTGTGCGGAGATGCTGGTGGTGGAGTTGGGAACCAGCGCCACTCCGGCTGCAAACAGAAGGGTGTTTTAGCAGTTGCCCCAGTGAAAACAAGATCAGGCTTTTTAGTGTGGTGTTAACAGCTATGTTAAAATCCTCACACTTTCCAACAAAAGAAAGGCCCTCAGAGAAACCCAAACAAACACTCACACAAGCAACACTGGAGGTTGGCTTGAGTTACAAACACAGGAAATTAAATACAAAACCATGTTACAATAGCATTGAGGATTGGACTTAAAACAAGCCAGACAAGAGCATGCACTGTTCAGATTGCCGTATTTTTCCCTACCCCCTCTCCCAGGGGGACTGTTTCTATAAATACACACATGCATGTAAGTAGTGTATGTTTGTATACACACGTACATGCATGCACAATTTCTACCACATTAAATAAACCAGCAATTAAAATAGTACAGTAGCCTTTCTCTGAACTGAGCTTACTCAGTATACATGTACATGAAGGTTCTTTACCCAAGACTGCAAATATTGTATGCTACGGGAGGAAAAGTTTGGGTTTCGAGTGTTTTTCTCTCTTTCCTAAACAGAGATCCTTGCAAAGATTCAGTTTACAGCACAATTTCACATCAAGTGAAGGTGCAACTGAGAACAGTGCAAAGGTGAGAGCAAGGACAAGGCGGCAGGAGTTCCTTAAATATGTTTTATTGCTGAAGGAAACACAGTATTTAATCTGCAGCTTCAATTGCATAAGCAGAAAACACCTTTACTCCAACAGAAATGCACACTGAGGGTTATGCCAGCCTGCGAAAAAATACTCTTCTGATGGACAAAGCTTTTCTGGGCTGAAAACTGGTCTCCTTGTGTGCCCTTTCATGTCGCAGCCAGCACGCTGCCATCAGGTGATATTATGTGCCCTCTGCAGAAGCCTCTTCCCACCTCCAGTTGCTGCTGGAGGTCAGTGGGAAGGGGAGGGTGACCTCAGGTTAACATGTCTTGACTTGTCCTTTTGCTTCAGCAAAGCTCTTCCCCTTTGCTGCAAATCCCTATCTTGTGGCCTCAGTCCTAGGGCACACGCTTGTTTTTCTCCTTTTATCTTCAAAACACTCGCAAATGTATTTCAAATGAGAACTCTATTATGTTTTCCTTTCCTTTATTGCACTTTTGCTACAGTTTGTCAATACTGGCTACTGGTGTTATTTGAGGCCACACTTAAAAAAAAAAAAAAGAAAAGGTCCTTCCCGAGCGCTGAACATTTATCTGAAGTTCTGCATAAGGTCACATGTCTCCTCCAGCAGAAGGTCTTGCAAAGTTAAACAAAGTCCCCTTGCTTGCTCTGTCTGAGTAAATACAGACCATATTGGAGTAAATAAACAGCCAGGCAGTGTCCCAGACAATGGGCCTTGGCGATGAATTAATAAACTCTGCCTCTCGCATTAGCAGAGTGTGACTGGAACTGGCAGGAGGCCCTGGCGGGGCTCCAGAAACGATTATTACTAGACAGAGCCAAAGGAGACTTGGCACAGCGCGGAGCCCACAGCTGGAGATTAGGTAACAGAGTCAAAGTGCTGGCGGAGCTGCCAGGGCGTTGGTTACCCTGCCTGAGGAGAGGGTCAGGGCTCTGTTTTTGTAGCTCGCGTTCACGTAGGGTGCCTATCTCCGCCACTCACGCTGCTTCAGTTTGTAATCCATAGATTTATTCTGTGGGATCACATTGTCGTCCCAAACCGAGGTAGTCGGCCAAAATGCCTGCCTGGGTGAAGCTACAGAAGACGAGCGTGCACCATCGCTGTCCTCCCCACCACCCAGAGACGCTGGTGTCCTTGGGTGGAACAGGGATTGGTGGCACTGCAAAGGGGACAGCTGGACAGTGTTATTTTGGGTGAGGGGGCAACATTTGCTTCTGTAAAGAAAAGCTTTGTCTGGGCTTGTCTTCTGAGCTGGGGGTTGAATCCAGAGGCAGGAGGTCTGCTGAGGAAATAAAGCCCTCCTCATGGCTTGCACTAGGGGTGGGGAGCCACTGCTAAACCAGCCTCCTCCTGAGCTGCATGGAAGTCGACACTCAGACACACTAATGAAGGAGGTGTAAATAGGAAGGGACTGTGGACAGCTGGTAAAAGTCACCCCCCAGTTCCCACATCCAAAGAAATGGTTGCTTTGTGGACTGTGGTGCAGCAACCCCTGAGCTCTCTCCCAAACCAGAAGAACCGTCACCTTGGAGCTTGGAAGCCCAGCAGCCTTGCTGGATGAGGGCTGCAGCAACTTCAAGTTTATCAGCTGGCTACCTCCAGTGTGGATACCTGCTGACATAGCCGTCCTGCTTCCAAAAGCTGAACTACTTTCCTCACCTGGCGGTGTACTGGTTTATTTGGATCTGCTTCTTGGATCTCTGACATGGGTCTGCTCATTGCCATGCAGAGACATGCCTGTGTTTGCAACTCACATCCCCACAATCAGCTATAAACCTGTTAGCAACATCAGGTGGGCTTGGCACTTGTGTGTTGGATTATAGGTAGAGGGGGAAATGATACCAACTCCCACTGGGAAACATTCTGAGAAGAATGAATGAAAAACTCAAGCTTTTTCGGTGTCTGTTGAAGAAGGCAGGCTGTATGCTAAACCATTCTCATTCCTACATGATGAGAAGACTGCAGTCTGGACTCTGTCTCAGAGGGCCCCCACACCATTTTGATGGCCCTAACTGCAGCAACATCTCTGTTTGGAGCCCATGTCTTTTACATCTCAATGACTGCAACCCTAGAAATGAAAAGGAGGAAGAAATCAGTCCGTCTTAGTGCCATTACCATGAATGGAAATGTTTGGATTGCTTTGAAAACACACTTCACCAAATATACGATGGTCAGTAAAGTTACCAAAATTAAGGGAATAAAGTTTCTAAGTTCACATGTATCCTATAGTAAATGGCAATACAAGCATTTCTTATCCTCATTTACTGCTGAATCCCAAACCTGTCCTAGACTGAATGCCCCCAAAGAAAAAACAATAATAGTTTCCAGCTCTGAATACTGCCTTTTGTCATTAGGTTTGAAAGCCCTTCACAAAGGAGAGGAATCTCATTTTCTGTGTTCTTCCACGGGGAGAAAGGGGGTCACACAGGCGTAGCCCGAGCCCCGCTCTGCTCAGGGCCACCCTCCTCAGGCCACCGCTGTGCCCTCGCCAGCTCTGCTCCGCAGAGGCCAAAATGCTGAAGTGCCACTTGTATGGACTTGTCCTACAAACTTTCGTTGTCTGTGCGTGAGGCTGCGATCGCTCCTGCTATGAGTAGCCGATGGTTGGCTTGAACGGAAAGTCTTCCAGTTAACACTGACCGGGGCTAAGGTAAAACTGACTCTACAGCCCTGTGCTCGCTCCCCAAGCTCCTCCTTCCTCAGCAAGCAAATGGGTTTTTTCTTTCATAACAAAATCTGAAGCAAAGAATTACTTTCCATTAGCCAAGGCGCGGATTTTGTTCTTTCTCCTTAAATCACCTTCAGCTTGATGAGCGTGGGCACTCCTTGCTGGTGCCTCTAAACATTGCCTGGAGAGAAAACCTCTGCGGAAAGTGAAATTCAGAAAAGCTAATAAAACATTTTCTGAAGGGTTTGAGAATCTCTCATTCCAAAGAAAACAAAGAGGTCGGCTGACCTTTCAACCTGACCCTTTTCTTTTTTTTTTCCTAAGGCATTAAGAAAAACATTCTGCAAACAATGAGTGCTCGTAGTAATTGTCCCTCCTCTGTGCCCCAGTTCTTGCCAAAAGCAACATTTCAATGGCTATGGGGGGTGGAGGTTGAAAGCAAATGAGCGAGCAAGCAAATGCTGGCTTTCACACATCAGTGGCTGGCTACGCCCTGACCACATCCAAGGAGGTTCAAGGTGAGGGAGTCAAGCTCTCAGGCTGCTCCTCACCGAGTTTTACAGTTGCAGGTATCTGAAATGCTGTGATGCAAGTATGGAAATGTACGTCGGAAGCATTCAGAAAGCCCAGTCAAAAGGGTAAGGAAAAGGGTCACACAGCAGTAAAGTGGAGTATAATTTAGATCAACATCTCTTCAGTCGACTCCTGAATTCCACCATCATGTCACAGGCCACATCTACTCATCCCTCAGTCTGGCCAGGAGAGGCCTGGTGTGAAAACAATTTATTGACAGAAAAAAGGTGATGTTTTTTATATAAGAAAAACCTTCTCGTACTGTTTATCTCCTTTGTTTTCCAGCACTAGGACCTGTAGTGGATCCTGCTGTGACATGTTTCCAGCTGCAAAAGGAATCAAAAGATTTAGGGTTGAGGTCCCTCCTGATTCTGGAACATGTTCCACTGTGCAATCTTTTGTAATAGCTCTCTGCAATAAAAGCACTAATGCTCTCCAAGAGGCCTCCCCCTTTCACTTTCCTCATAAGAGGTGATGACAAGCTCCCAGCCCAATTGTCTACACACATCCTTAAGTGCAGGGAGCCAGAGATTTAGCTACCTTTCCTGGTTCTGACACTGACCTGTATGCTGGTCCTGGGCAAATCACTTAAGCTGTACCCAACCCAGACAACATTTTTGTAAAAATCTCTTCTTGCTGCAGCATTAGCAGTCCTGGGAGATGGTTGTAGATGGAAGGGGGGGTACAGCTGTCTTCGGGACTTTGCTGCCAGAAAGATCTGCCTATGCCAGGGCTCATCTTGCTAGCTCTGGGGCAGCTGAATCAGTTTTGTAAAAGCGCACTGGTACTGTCAAGGCCCTGCCTTTGAACGTGTTTCTCCAGCTGTAAAATGTGGATAGAAAGACTGAGCCAGCTCTGTAAAGGTCTGCTGAGATTTAAGCTATGTTGGCATCCTCCTCCTCAGTGTCAGCAGAGCTGGCAGACACAAGGAGAGTGCAGGACGGTGTCTACTTTTCTTTGAATCATATTGTATAACCCTGCAGCCCTGAGAACAGACCTTGTAATTCCCAACAAGCAGACAAGTGGGTTTAGGTGCTCGTGTGGGAGGAAAAGATGATGTTTGGAGAGGGGTTAAGTAAACAGTGCATCCAGAATCTTTTTTGTTACTCTCCAGATTTACTCCTCTTCAGTAGGAGTTTGTCCAGCAAAGTACAATTTTGTGGCTCTTCTTCAAGACCATTAACTCAATATAAAAATATCAGCACTGTTTTTATTACCTGAAAAAAGAGCTCAGAGCTGAGTTTTTGCAAGCAATGCTCGGTTCATTAAACAATGACTCAGACGAGGTTTTGTGGTAGAGGATTCAGCCTTTCCTTAGCAGTAGGATCAAGATGTCCTGGTTTCATGATAATCTACCTTTCATCTCTCTCATGTTGCAAAATTTGTTTTTACCTTGATCCCACACAAACCTCTTGGTTTCTTGCTTTTTGTTATTGCAAATTATTTACTTTAGAAATGCTGAATCATGACGCTGAGGTTAGAGAAAACTGCACTTGTATTTAAAGTAAGAATTGTTCCCACATCTTCTGAAGATTCCCAGACTATTATTTTGCGTGTCCTTACATTTTAAGGTTTAAAAAAGTTCAAGTGCTACTTGGTTTGGCCCCCCTCAGAGAGATCCTAACCTGGACATTTTACCTTGGAAATATTTAATTCTCTCAGACTATACTTGCTGATGCTACGTGGGAGGAACTGTGCCCATACAAGCGAGAGCTGCGTGGGCAGTCAGGGTGCCGGCTTCCCTCAGACCGCCCCAGAGCACGTCCGTCCGCCTGTGCTGCTGCCAGCTGGCCTCCTCACAGCCTGGGTGGTAGAGCAATGCTGGGTCCTGGGCTGCAGTTGCACAGGCTCACGTTGTCCACGGACGGCGTGGCGTGCACCACAACAGAAGCAGGCTGCAATTCAGAGAAGCATTACAGAGTTTGTGTGGGCACCTGAAGATTATTTTAACGCCTTGGACTTGCTAAAAATGGGCTAGAAACATTTTGGAAAAGAAAATAATTTGTCATTCCCAGTTATTACTTGACCAGAAACACAAGGAGAAGGAGCCAGAGGCTGAGCCCCAGGCATGCACCACAGCCCGCCAAACAGCCTTGAAACACAAGAACATCACAGCCTGAGCCCACAGTTTGGTTGTCTCCCAGCTGCAACCCCAGCCCACCAGTGCAAGGGCTACCTCTCGCCCACACTCCTCGCCATAAGCTATGTGTTGGTGGCTGAACCACATCTGCTGTAAGCGAAGACACGCACTGGTTACCCATCATCTCACGATAGGCAGCTACCAAGGCTCCCTCCATATGCAGTCATGAATTCAAGTAACTTGTTTGTGTGTCAGATGGCTGAAATGAATGCGAAAGCTGAGACAGGGTGACCCGCAAGGCGGTGTGTGCAGTACAGCAGTGAGTGGCTACAGGCCTGAGCCTGGTATCCCTTTTTTTTCTATTTTTTAATAGGTTTTTATGAATACAAAGATGAGACGCAACAGGGCAGGTGTAAGACAGAGTACACGTGAAAAAGCCATAATTTACACTTGGCTGTGTTATATCCGCTTACAAGTGCCTGTTTTACCACCCTGCACACTGCCTATGGGATTATTGCAACACCATTGCTACTTTGAGAGTAAACTGGATCGGGGTGCAACTCATGGGTTGGTACCAGCAGAGGAATCAGTGCTCTGACCAGTGGCTGGCCTTGGGCCATCACACACGGCTCCCACACCTTCTCTGAGCCATTCTGTTGCCCACCATGTCTAACAGCAGCAGCCACTCGCCTGCTGAATCTCTGCTCCACTGAGCACCGCCTGACATGCAGAGAGGCAGATAGGGGCCACCTCATTAGTAATTTAATGAGTAAACAAACCATTTCTTCAGCATTATCCAGGATCACTCAGCCTGAGCCAGGACACCAGCCTGGCAGTAAAGGGGCTCTCTGTCTGACCCCCCTCGGCAGCAGCTGGTGAGGAGTTTGTCCCTTCAAGAAGAAGGTGGCTGCCACTTCTACAAAGCACATGGGACAACTTGTGCCAATGACCTTTTCCACAGGCCAGCTCAACCTGCATCATTTAATCCACGTTTTCTGTGCATTAGACTCCAAGCTCTTTTGTATTACCACTGATGGCTGAATTTTCCATTTTACTGGCTCTCATCTTCTGGAGATGTCAGCAGTACTCTGTAATTGTGGATTATTTAAGCCTCAGCACATCTTTAAGGCAGGTTTTTTACCCCCCATTTATAGAAAGGCTGGGTGAGGCAAGGCACCATCAGAGGGTATGTGCCAAGCTGCCTCCCAGCCAGGGATAAAGCCCCATTTTCCTCTCTTTGTTTCTGTAATGAGACGTTGTCTGTTTAATCCAGGCAACTGCCAAGGGATGGGGTTTCCCAGCAGGACGACGTGATGGTTTGTGTGTATGTGAGAGCCCAAGCAGAAGCCCCAGTGACCACTGCAGTGCTGCTGGCTTCTCCAGTGCCAGAGGAAAGTAATTATTTTATTTGTAAGTCGCCTGTAAGCCCTTCTCATCCCGCCATGACCTTACTCCTTCATGGATGGGCTCTCAGATCATGTTAGTCTGCTTACAGTCGCAGCCACAGTGCAGCCACTAATTTAAATCAGGCTGAAAGGACAGACGTTGGAGTGCAGAGCTGCGAGGAGCTGCCAGTCTTCTTTCCTCCCGGGCTTTCTCAGGACACCCCACACCCATTCGGTGCTTGCTATGGCTCCAAATGGGATCCCTTGCCACCCTGTCACAGAGTCACACGCTTGCATTCTGCCACGGCGGCAAAGGCAGGAGCGTGTGCTGGAGGACTTTGAAGCAATGCAAGACTTGGGGGGGAGAGCTCAGGACTCCTGAAGCAGGAACCTTTGGGTCGCGTGTTAGGGCGAGAAACCTGCCAGAAAGAGGACAATGCGGGAGTGCAATTAGCGAGCCCTATTCCTGGCTGTTTGCAGGGCGCGTTCCCCCTTCCCAGCTGTGCTGGGGTGGAGGTGAATTTCCAGTGCAGCGGGAGCACTAACAAGTTAATGTTTAACATTATTATTACCTCATCTTCCAGAGGCTCCTTCTAAACATAACAATTGACGACAGGCTCCTGATAGTTTGGAGGAGACCGACCTCAGCCCTAAGACTATGATGAATATGATTTCCCTTCCCCCTCTGTTTTGATTTTCTGCTCTGTTACTCCAGAGCATTGGCTGGCCATGACCCCTGGCTGCTTTTTCTGTAATTACCAGCTCCTGCCAGATTTACTGTGGAAGTTAATGTCTGTTCCAGCCAAGTCAGCCCCACTGTTATATTGTACGAGACAGTAACCCCTTCAGCACAGGCAGAACTTTACTGAAACAAAACAAAGAGTCAGAGAAGGGGCTTGTCCAGGCCCTGGGGAAAGCCTCACGTGCTTTGATGGGGGTGCCACATTAACACTGGCGCTTTCATTGTGCAGAGGCAGGCTGCAAAATCTTCTTCGGGGTCTTTCAAATCCTGCAGAGCACACGGGGTGCTTGGTGAGGGAAGAGCGAGAAAGCGACTCTTACAAGAGCTCTGAGAAACTCTCAGGCTTTCCTCTCAGTCCACTATGCTCCTCTGGGCCCTTTCTTCAGAGCCTGTGCATGGTCTGGTGGGACTTTCTTTAGTAAATTAACACTCTGCACGGTTGCCCTTAAAATTGGAAGGATTTTTTTCAGATGTTGTTTTTGCAAGCAATTTTTTACATGCTCAAATGAAGCTTGCTAAAAAGGGCAAGACTCAGACTCAGATGGCCATCCAGCAGAGGCACATGTCTCACCTTCGGTCCACCCATCAGAAACACTGTGTCTCGCATCCACACATCCTGCCCAGCTGATCAGAGCAGCTCCTGGGCTGCTCTCATGACAACAGCGAGAAAATAACGAGAGTATTTTAAAGGTCTGTAGAAGATGAAACATACTTGACACATAGTCAAGGGCTAAATGGAATTAAAATAAAGGCCAGATTCTGATGAAAATTTGATTTGGCTACGTCTGGAATAATTCCATTGAAGCCACTGGAGCTGTGGGGTGCAAGTCCTGTGCCATGGGGTCATGAGGAAATTAGAAGAGTAGCCTTAGCATGGTGTGCACCACATGAGCAGAAGTGATGAGCAGTCAGAAACTTCTGCTCTAGAAACAGCTGGGAGATAATCCAGAGGAATCAAAGAGATCACTCAAGTACCAGCCTGTTAATGTGACTTGTTACCATGGATGGGAAGACGTTAAGAACAGACCAAGAAGGCTTGAGTAACACATTTGCAGCAAATTCTCCTCTAGGGCTCTCATATTTCTGTTCAAGATTTTGCAGACAGATGAACAGTAAGTGCACGGTGTAAGTAAGTCTGGTGCTTCCAGGAAGTATCACCAGATGCGTTGCATGTGCCCTGTACAGTTATTCTTTGCATTTCAGATGGATATTTAGATATATTGGGCAGTATACACACAGTAGATCTGTGCATCGGACTTGCTTCATGCGGCTGATTTAGCACAGCGCATGTGCACAACAGTGCGGGTTGAGGTGGTCCTAGATACCCTGGAGTGACTTCTGGGGACCTACATGCTGCAGTGTAGCAAGAGGCTTTTGACCTGATAAGCCAACCAGATATTCAGAAAACAATGAGAAATCTATAAAGCTGAAACAACAACCAAAAAAAAATCAAAAAAGATCCAACTGGAGATATTTATGCATGGAAAAAGAAGACATCTGAAAATGTAGACATATGGGCAGCCCTAGCCTTCACCACAATTTGAATCTGTGGTTCATGGCAGATAGCCCACTTTTGAGGAAAAAACAGCACTCGCTTCTTCAACAAGGCCATCAGAGCCAACTTTTGGGTTTGTGGGGCTACAAGCAGGACCGGGTGCCTGAGCCACTTGGAAGGGGAGACTCTGTGCTTATTTCCACGGTGGAGGCTGGGACTGGCGACATGCCAGGACAGTGGGGCTGGAAGCAGTAGTTAGGCATCTGGAGATTCACACAAAACCCGGCTTTCGGGTAAAAGACTTCTGGACCAGCCAGTGACTATGGACACACCTCAGGCATGGAGAACCACTGGCTTTCTGTGTCCAAATTTGACAGGAGCTCACTTGTACTGATGTCCCTGTGGGTGGGTTGGTGTGGGTCCTGGGCTCTCCTGGGCTGCACCCATTTCTGCACTGATGGGGAACGGGAGGGGAACATCTCTGCCCTGCTGATGTTGGCAAAGGATTGCAAAACACAATCAAGAGTAAACACAGAGTATCCCCATCAGAAAGAAGGGGAGATG
>NW_010208683.1:17860-26776 GCF_000695765.1 Mesitornis unicolor | reverse complement strand
GCGTCCAAAGTCATCTGCAGTACTCTGGGCACCAATTCTGGGCCAAAACCAGGAGGAAGATCACCCGCCACCCCCTCTAAACCCCAGGCTAGGTGAGGACAGCAAAGGGGACCCTTGCATGGGCCTCTCAGTGATGAGGCAGCCCTCTCAAATCTTTTCTAGCATGTGAGACAACCCAGTGGCCTGTCACGCGACGGGGGGATGTGTCTGGCAGGCTGGCCCTACGAGATGCAGAGGCTGGGGCAGGGGGGCCCGGGCGGGCCGTTCGCCAGCCCGCGAGATTCGGCTGCTCCAGCAACCTGCCAATCTGCCGCCCCTGGACGTGCCGTCGGGGAGCGGGAGAGCAGCCTGGCCGCACGCTGCACTCAGGCATGAGGTATTTATTATCCCAGCAGTGGGGAGGCTGCTGATGGTGGGTGTCAGATCTGCGAGGAACGTGGGGGCTGGTTCTGTCCTTGGCACAGGGGGTGCCGGAGCTGGGGGCAGGAGGGTGTCACGGGAGCCATGGTGCTGTGGATGGACATCTCCATCTTCTCAAGGTGAAAGTTGGCCAAACTAATCCCCACTAGTACGGAGTGGGAGCCCTGCCCTTTGCCTGCACTGGCTGGGATGACATCTCAGCCCGGATGGAGCCATGCTTCCTCTCACCTTCCCATGCATCCAGAAGCTCTCCATAAATGCTGTTGCATAGGCTGATTTATTTTAAGGCACACATGTGAAGCACTCCACAGGGTGGCAGAGACTGCCGTTGCGGGGCAGTTTGCTGGTCTGTTGTGGTTAGCTGGGTACCTGCCTCTGGCCACGACTCATCCCAAAACTGCGGGGAGAAAGGAAGATCTTGTTCCTGCACCTGGGGGGGTGAAGCAGTGCTGGACTCTGCAGGCAGGGAGCTCCCCAGCTCACACCCTGGGGTGCCATCCACCTTGCAGGGCACAGGGCTATTGCATCCATCCTTCATCCCATCTCCCTTTGGTACAGGGTATGCTCCTGGATGTGTGGGAGGCTGCCAGGTATTTTTATGCTAGGAATCATACAGGATAGATAAACACATGTTACAGGCTACTTGCAACATCTTCGCTTTATTGAAGCAGAAATTAAAAGTTTCCAACAGTTGCAGCCTAGCATAATCTCAGGTATTCAAATAATTACAAACCTGCAGATTCACAATACTGAAAGAGTTGGACTGGTGAAAAATGAGAAGTAGACTTTATTGATTTTTATATCGCTTACTGTCTGGTTTTGAAAAGGTATATTCAACCTACATTGAAAGTCAAAATATATTGTCAGCATCTTCTTCAGTGTCTTCAGCTGCAAGTAGACAAGATGGGAAGCCCTCAAATGAGGGCAAGAGTGGAAGGTAGCTCCATCAGCCCCATTCATTATGCAGACTGGGATTTGCTGCTAAGTTTGTTGAGTTTTACAGCAGTTTTCCTTTGATTTTGGGGTGGGTATGTGTTGTGTTTGAGTAACGCTTTTAATAGTTACAGCCTGGGAGAAGAGCTTTTTGTGTCTGTCAGTTCGATGGTAAGGATGTGGAATGAGTCAGTTAACTGAAGGATTACACCCATATTGGTGTGTTGATCAATGTTTACCTATATGCAGACTGCTTATTATTGGCAGTTATGGGTACTAGAAGGCCTGTGTAGTGAAATGCTCCCCATCATAAACACACTCAGCTCTCTGCTCATCAAGCTGTGGGTTTTTCCTCGCTGGGATGGAGGCTGACACTGAACTCAGTGACAGAACAAAAGCTTGGTCAGAGGAAGGGGGTTTGCAGCATATGAAGTGAGTTTTGATTCATTCCCGAGCTCAGATGTTGCTTTGGGATATGTATTCTCTTCAGGTCTCTCGCTGTGACTCTATAAACAGAGGCAGCGACTTGCATTTGGAGGCACTAAAAGTGATTTAAATGATTCAGCCTGGGATTTTTGCCAAGCAGCACCTCCTTCTGTTTGCTGCGGGGGCTTTTCTGCCCTCCCCCTTGCCGGTGGGTTGGTTGTTGGGTTGTTTTTTTTTCTCCTTCCATGCAAAATTTTTTGAGACTGTCCTTTGAGACAGTCTCTTTCTCCTAAAAGAAGAAGAAGGAAAAAAAGTTTGCTTCTCCAGATGGACAGCTGCTCCCTGCTCCTTTTGATGTTGCTTTTATCTGCCAGGCCAGTGCTCTCTCACCCTCTCCCTTCCCCCGGAGGCAGTTTCCATGGGGGTCTCAGGGGAGCTTTGTCTCTCACATGTGTTTAAAGAGAAATGTGGAGCTGACACAAAGGCTCCACGGCTCGACCTTTCGCCCTCCACAGTTATGAGGGCCATAAAGCTCGAGACCCTGGTAACAGCGCCGATGACCAGGGCAGTTCTGGACACAGAGCTTTTTTGGCAGAAAATTGTTTAACTAAAAATAGTTCTAGGGAGGAAAATAAAAGGCTGTGCAAACTAAGCAATGTCTTTTATTGCCTTATTTGGTGTTACTGGTAGTAATATGAACTTCTTCAGTATGGCCAGAAGCAGACGGCTTCATTGCATTTGATACCAGATTTAAAATTCATTGGACACAGATGAAAAATGACATCACTGAGGCACAGGGAAGCAAGCCTGCGGTCACCGGTCTGCAGATGCCAAGGATGAAGGCTGCTCTGCTGCAGCACCTGACCTGCAGGCAGGGCTCAGCGCAGGCCCAGGATGTGGCACAGCCTTCAGGCGTTGAACCTTCCCTACCGGGCACCAGTAGAGCTGCTTCACCTTGCCAGAGAGGAGGAACCTCAGTGTCCAGCAAAGGCCTGAGGAGCCGCCAACCCAGCCAACAAGCAACCTTTAGGCTCAAGTCTCACTAAAGTATTCAAGTGCCTTAGCTCTGAAGCAGAGGAAGGGACTGCTGTTCCCTTACAGCTCGCAGCTGTGAGGTTCTCCATGAGTTAGGTGTCCAAGCTGGGTGTCTCCCATCATTATTTGAGTCATTAGCAGTGCAATCTTTCTCTTTTTCTTAATTCCTGTTCAGCCTGACTAGTAACGAATGTTGGATCCAAGTGCTCCATGGTTGCGGCAAAAGGTTCACCAGTGCTGAAGCACTTGCCTTCAAATGGGCCAGACTTATGACGAAAGGGAAGAAAAAATGAAAACCCTCCCCAGTTCTCTAGTCTCCTGCAGAGGGTATCTATTTGCAGATTTGCAAGAGTGTTGAGTGCCTATAAAAAGTGGGAAAGCTTCCACAGACAAGTGTCTTGCCCTGGACATCTATTAGTCTAATGATGAAGCTGCTCTCCTCAGAGGTGCCAGATACCAGAACAGAAATTCAGAGATAGATCCTTCATTTCCTGCAGGGAAGCTCTAATGTTTGAATGCTGGGTGTGATAAAGGGCAGGTGACCATTAAGCCTTGTCCCTCAGTTGTCTTTCCTCCCAATTAAACGTGCTGCAATGTGAGCAGGAGTTTGACTGTGGTCATGAAGACTGAGCAGCAGTTTCAAAGCCTTTATAGCATCCAGATACTGTGTGAAAATGCCTCATTTTCTTTGGAAGCAGGTTGTCTGGAGCAGGGGCCACCTGTTACATACGTATGTGTAGATATTTCAGCTCCATGGGGTTTTTATCAAGGCTCAGGGCTGTGTCAGTAACAAGACATTTCCCAGGAATCTTTCCTTAAACTTTTTTTCTTCTAAACCAGATAAAGTGAGGGTCACTTGCTGTGCAGCAGAGGATAGGTTTTTTCCTACTCGCAAATGGATTCAGGAGACTTTTACTTTAGGTTAAATAAAAAAAAGCCAAGAAGTGGGTGTGGGAGGGGGGAAATCAAGTCTCAGAAAGAAAAACCTCAGTGATTTATGCTGAGACGTTTTGTATTTTTAACTAAAATACACCTACTGTTAGAGCAGACAGGTTTTACACCAAAAGGTACACACAGAAAACACAGCCAGCATCTCTTCCCACTTACATGATCTCTCACCCTGGTAGTCTTTTTGCTTGAAACAAGCAGCTTTGTGCATTAACACCAAGTAAAACTCCTTGTGCAACCATGCACCAACAACTGCATGCAGTTATTCTACGCGTAGCTGTGTTTGTCTGCCTGTCTTGCATGATAAGGTGCACATACGCACTCTCATTTTCTTCCTATAAAACTCCTTTTCTTTTCAGAAAGTTGTAAACCTAAAGATAACAGCACACACTCTCTTAAAAGCGAGGTTGACACTGAAATCCTTGGCTTTAAAAATGTTGCCTGGAGGAGAAAAATCTCCGTCAGCCCAAAAGCAGTAGATTTGGCTCCGGTGCCAATTGCCGCTCACCCACTGCACCGTGGGGGGCACACTGGGGGAAGGAACGGTGCAAAACCGGAATGCACAGTGCAAGCAGGCCTTGGGCTCTGGTGATCCTTCTGTGGTATATGAGCCTTAAGGGGATCACATGGCGAGAATGGAGTGAAACAACCATCTTAGCACCTCTAAATCACCTTGTAGAATCAGCAAACGCAATCTCTTCCCTCCCATATATCACCCTCACACCAGACAGATCTCGAATGCGGAGGGGAACTGAGCGCTTCTGCTCCAGAGCATGCGTTTGTGGTTAATAACAGATGATCCCAATCACCACGCTTTGAGCCCAGGGCTAGCTGATAAGTCTCTCTTCTGAGTACTGACCCCCATAATTTTCTCATTCCTGAGAACGAGCAGATATTGTGAACGATGGGTCTTAGCAATTGGGACAAAAATATTCCTCCTTTTGCTCAAGGAATTCAGATAGCAAACGAAGGGAGCAGCAGAGTGGCTGAGCAGCTAAACTACAGGGCTGGGAAAGATCTGCATCGAGTGTCTGGCTCTCGGTGAACTTAGCAAAATTAGTTAAGGTCTCACAGCCTCATTTTCTTCCCCTGGAAAAATCAAGATGACAATAGACAGCAACTCCAGAATGGCATTGTGAGGATGCATCATTAACTAAATTATGCATTTAATTTTCTAGAGTAAGAGGGGATATAATATTAACAGCTGAGAAACATGCTCTACTGAAACTGCTTCTTTACTCAGAGCATGGTTTCACTGCTTCTGCAGCAGCCCTTGAGGCCGCATTACCACCAAAGGGTCGCCTCACCAACTCTCCATTTACACTTTAAAACCTCTACACAGGCAGCAGCAGAGTCACAGATGCAGCTGCAAGAAGAAACCACACACCACAGTTGTGCAGGTGCATGTGGGCCCCAGTGGGAAAGAATATTAACTGTTTCCTGGTAATAGGGACACAGAGGTCCTTCACGCAGATAAAACAATCTCAGCGCAGCTCCAGGACACAGCCCGCGTGGGAAGTTACTATTCAAATGAACACCAAACTGTGCTTAACAGATCCCCGCTTAAATGACAACAGACTGAAATTCTGGATCCTCTTTCAAGTTCAGCTAAGTTTGTGCATGCTGTGCCCCGTATTTTCAGTGTGGCAGGGAAAGCTTTCATCCTACTATTTCCATTAGTGTTGATTTAAAGCTTTGTGTCTGGAAGGCATAATTGATATTTACCCCAGTATTTCAAGATCAGATCCATTTTTTAGCAAGCTAATTGTATGATTTGCATCTCTCCTTGGCAAAAAGTTGCAGCAGCATCATTCTTTGTGCCCATAAGGTACCTGGAAAATAGAAGAATAATTCATAATTGATACTTTTTTAGAAGCATTTTACCTTTTTGGAATGAAATTGTCTGGTTTGATTCTCTTTAATACATCCTTTAATTACAATTATTGTCTGAAAGGGAACTGCATAATTATTTGCAAAAGTAACAAGGCATGATTCCTTTCTCGGAAAAGACTGAAGTGAGAATCAGGCTTCCAGTATGAATGCATACATAAACTACACCTTAAAATAATTTTCTATGAAATTGCTTCCAGTTATCTGGTTTGCTAGAATATTAAGATGCAAATCTAGGCAAAGTCGATTTTTTTTAGACACTTATTATCTGTAAACCTAGTGGGATTGGCTGAGCTGAAGCTGCTGCAGGAGATAATGATGTTCTGCTGAAGCACAGCGATGCTTCAGTAAACCCTGACGGTCATAACGCACTGCAGTAACAACATGTGGCACTGCAGTCCACCCGCACATCACCATGCCTCACAGCAAAAATGTCACGGTGTGCTGACGGTGACGTTTCTCTTCTAAAATCACAGTGCTGGCCATTCTAGCTGCAACGCTCACAACAAACTCTGCTTTTTCATTTCATGTCTTTGGCTGGTTTCAGCTGTACCCAGGATCTTTCTTATATCAGATGGTGATGGTGGATGCTTCTTAAGAAATTAAAAACAGGATTCAGAAAGATACTTGGCCATCTGAGTTTCTGTTCTTACAGAGCCCCACCTGAACAGTAGGAGGCTACAAAAAGAGGCAGAAAAACTAGTAAGAAAGAAGTCTGGCACTGGGCTTTTGTGCCTTCTTGCTTTCAAGCAGAGCAGAAAGTAGCCTCTGTCTTTGGATTCTAATTGAAATACAACTTCTGCAGGTTTTCCAAATGCCTTTGAACTTGCAAATGTTTGAAACCTTAGATTTGGCACAAGTTTCTGCAAAGGTTTAGGGTGTTAATTGGCTGGAATGATAGCAGAATCATAGTGGAATTCAATCTTATTTCTATGTCATGATAACCAAATATTGTTAGTTGTGAAAACTTTTTTTTCCTAATGTTTGCCTTCTTGTCTGTTTGATAAATAAGACAACACATTCACAATCACCTTCAAGAGCTTCCACTTCTACCACTGGTGGAGCTAAAGTAAAGATGAAAAATTTTGGGAAAAATTGCTTGAAAAGATCAGGCTAAATCCAAAGACAGGCTGCCTGTATTAAGGTTGGGGCCTGGGTGGAGTTTTGGTTCCTATACCCTAAATTTTAATTTTGATAACCTCAGCTACCGCTTAACTCTGCAAACACCTACTTTCAATAGGTGCTTCAACTCTTAACATCAAAACATCTTATTTAAGTACCCTTAAATGGCTATATCTACACGTGCTTACAAGCACTGAAGCGTTCGTAGGTCAGAGAAGCGCAACTTCTACCCCACATCGAAAGTGAATCCAGACACAAAACTTTTCTCGTCTCCACCCTTCCCTCCTTTTCCCTGTTGGGCTGGATGATGATGCCTGCTGCTTTTATTTTTTTTTTTTCCCCTCAAAGCAGCAGTGACGACAATGATGATGATCCTGTGTTTTCACACAAGAGCTTGGCAGTTGCAGAAGTCTTCCCAGGATATACATTAGATGCCGCAAAGTAAGTGACAGTCTTAAACATGGTTAAAAGTCCATTAGAACTTCTTGCATCCTAACCAAGGGGAGTGCTGTTCTGCTCTCATTCCATATTTCCAAGGTACTGGGGAGATGGACATAATTCCCTTCTGATGGACTTGAAAGTCACACTTCCCACCTCCCTAGAAAGTGTTATAATGATCAGTGGGGGAAACTGAGGAGGGGCATTTCTCCTCCTGTAGGTCTTCTAGCAGCAAAGGGAAAGAAAATCAGATTTGCTATGTCAGAGAGAGGAAGAGTGGTGTCATGGCTACGGTGCCTACTGGCTAAGAGACTTAGCCACAGCCTTGGCCTCCTCTCTCTGCCTCAGAATTGCTTCTGCATTTTGCACTAAGCAGCTATTGCACGAAGTACTCACACTGCCCTGAGATCAGCATGTGGAGCCCAGGATGTCCCTTACCACCTGAGTGCAAACTAAGCACTTGTGTACCTCCTTTCTGGTTCAACTAATTCCTATTTCCTAGAGTTGTCTTTCTAACAAGAGAGCTTGGGAGTAGCCCCAATTCTCTTATCTAGTGGCCAGAGTACTCTAAGCAGCTGTGCCCTTATGGGGGGCCAGAGGTGTAGGAAAAGGCAATAGCAGAGCTTCACTGCATTTCACACTTTGGTCAAGTGTGGTCACCTGCTAAGATACCACACACATGAATTATGCGATGTGACACTGGCCAAGCAACTGTGCTACATATTTCCTTCTGCGCTTAGATCAGAGCTGTCTGTCCCTGCCTCCTAGGTCTGAACCTTTTCAGGGTCCTGGCTTCTGCTCCATGGGGATGAAAATTTAGTATCACTAAGCCTGGCCCTGCAGCGATAAAGTTCCTCTTTTGGACTCATCAACTATAGTGTGCGAGTGAAGCCTAATTATATTTTGGTACCTTTGGTACCTACCTGATCTTTTAGGTAATACTGCCAGTAATGACTGGCAGTGGTGGACATTTAGTTATGGCAGTGATATTTTGTTCTGGGAACTCCCATCCTCTGCTCACAGAACTGACACAGGTGTCACATCGCAAAGGCAAACCAGCAGTTCCTGAGCAGTAAGAGCATTGGATGACTACTTGCGCAGAGACAGGTTTAAAAATAGAGAAAGGTCTCAAACACCCATTACCCCAGTAGAGCCACCAACCCCTGCAGCATGCCTGGCACATAAATATAAAAGTAAATGTGACACAGCGCATGGTCTTTTTAGGGAAAGGACTTTGGGAACTTCCTGTACAGACACGTCTGCATCTCCTCCTTGTACGTACCATAGGGGAAATGGAAGATGAGCAACACCAAGGGTGGGAATTTAGACTCTGTTTTCATTTCCTCTTTCTTATTTGTTACTTGGTCCTTCTCTAGTAAAAGAAAAGAAAAATACAACAACAAAAAGCCCAGCTGCACCTGGCTTTTACATAAATGTTCTCTTGCACTTCAGTTTGTTCACCTCCTGGCAACACTGAACTCCAGAAAATACGGCGCACTCTCTCTTTAAGAAAGACTGCTCCCTGCCCAGCTGTTGACTTGCCTGAAGGTGAGACCTCTGCTTAAATTCATGGCTCCAGCTGTCAAAAGCAAAGAAAAGCAGCTTTTCCTTGGCGGCTCTCTGCTTTGGGTAGAATTTGACATCTTCCTCAGTCAGCAGAATTTAATCAGCATCAAGTGCCCACAGCCGCTCAGCTCCACCACC
>NW_010208683.1:11752-17840 GCF_000695765.1 Mesitornis unicolor | reverse complement strand
GGGGGTTGGGGCTGGGGTGGGGGAGCCAGACCTGCGGAGGAGAAGAGGGGGAGACTCCGCAAAGCAGCAGGCACAAACAGACACAGGCACAATCGCCGGTTTCTATAAGAAACCCAAAGCTTGTCACTGTCTAGGGGAGCCCATTATATGCTTTGACTTAAGAACTGCTGTTATCACACAGTAACCTTACCCAGCTTAGGCTCTGCTGTGTCCTCCTGAGCAGCTGAGAGCAGTAAATGGAGTGAGTTATTGACAGCTGACAATGACACTGATTTCCAAAAGAAAGCTGGTGAAATGGGCTCAGGGGTATAGTTTCCCAGACTTGAGCAAACAAGTAAAGCCAAGGGAGCAACTCCTGGGATTGCCATGCCCTGCTTTCCTTCCTCTGAGGGAAGAGAGTGCCTTCAGCTGTTTTCATGTAAATGTCCACAAACAAAATGATCCAGTAGCAAAACTGTTAACCCCAGTGTCTAACCCATAAAGCCTGGCATCTGATGTAACCACAAATCTCAAATGGTCAGATCAGACCCGCACATGCAGGTGTGGGTACGTGCAAACGTGGGTACGTGCAGATGTGGGTATGTGCAGATGTGAGTACAGGCAGACTTGCGTATGGACTCAACCTCAGCAGGACGGAATTTGCTTTTCCCCAGTACAGCCTCCTCCTTCCTGCAACCAAGCCCCAAAATCCTGTAGAGAGGAGGCTGCACCCAGGGAGGTAGGTGGTGGCAGCCTCCCTTACAGGTTTCAGCCCTGCAATGTGTGCTGGGGGGCTGTGCTGGCAGCTTCCCTCCTGCAGCCTGGGTGCCCCACACCCTCATTTTTGGGGAGCTCAGTCAGTGCACGACAGCTGCTGTTACAGCAGGGATGTGCACGGGGTGTTTTCTCTAGGAGACTTTGTATTAGTGCTTACCCATTTAAAATTACCTATTCAGAGTAAACATTATCTGTCGGTGTGTTTTCAGCACACAAACTGGAGGCGTTCCTATACATGTAGCTAATTGCTAGCACCTGCAGCTGTTACCCATGTCCTGACAATACCATCGTGCCCATTGAGGAGAGGAAGGACATGGTGCCTTGTTGGGGTTTTTTTAGTGTTTACCTCTTCCACCTGTTCGATACTGGGCTGCAAAATGGCACAGGGCTGAAGCACAGGAGGTGGCTGCTGGGAGCAAACAGGAAATGAGGCAATGCCCAAGGAGAGGGAGGCCTAGGCAACAGGGCTGGGAAGAAACAAGCATTGGGGTGTTATGGGCTGGTCAATATCTGCTTGCCTCTAAGCAGAGGGGTGATTTAGTTCTCCCCAGATCCATACTAGGTATCAGAGGGACAGTAAAGCTGGAGAAGAAGAGAGGTGAGGAGAAAGGAGATGGGTGAGACGGGAGCTGCTGTGGATGGAGGTGGGAGTGCAGGTAAAGGCTTGCTGCTCTGGGAGTGGGAGGGCTCGCAGGTGCATGGCAGCCCAGGAGCTTGACAGTGATCAATGTAGAGCTCAGGCTGTGAACTGTGTACTCTCGCAGCCTGTAGCCATGCCTTTAGCCATGAATGTGGCTGGGTTTTTTCCCCTGTTCCTTTGTATTTGGGGAATGAACTTCATAAAACCTGCATTCATCGTTTCTGCTCAGCCACATGACAAACTTCTACTGAACTGTGTCCTGGAGGGGTGATGCAGCCACAATAACAAGATCCCTCCTGCTCCAGTCATTAAAAACATCGCATTTCTCATTTCACAGTGCTGGGGGAGGGGGCTGAGAGCAGCAAATCCCACTGAGGATACTGTTACAATATGAAAGAGACCATTAACCCAGTGCATTTACCTACAGAACTTATCAACAAATGTCCTACCAAAAGACACACTTTTAATCTTATCCTGGTATCGCTCATCTTCCTCAACATTTACTTTCAAAAAAGCTGTTACTGATAAGCAACATGACAATCTTGCTTCCCTTCTGAAACCTCTCTATTTAAAACTTTGCAGTGCTGAAAGGCACAATGCTGATCTTGTATAGTGTCTGCAGTCGCCTCTCCTCAAATAATATCCCCCTTACATGAACTGCTAACTAAAGACATCTGTTGGATGCAATTATCTGAACGTTGCACATTTGTTTTGTACATACTATTTTCTATATTACTCAGAGATGTGTCTAATTATGCTTTCCTGACAGTGATGTTATTTGTGAAGCACTGTCAACCTAGTTCAGTGAGTAGTCAAATATTTTGTCAAATTTCAAGTAAAATTTTGTTATTGATTAATGAAGTAGAAGTACATATTTATTTTAGTAATTCTTCTCACCCTCCTGTCATTAGGAGAGGTGAACTGCACAGTCGTGTGCAGATCCATAGCTTTCATTCACTGTAACAGATTTTTGTGGCAGGAGGTGAACTCTTACAAGCTTTATGGCTGTAAGATTACCTGCTGTACACCACTCTGCTTGTGGGAAATGTGCCAACTAATAATATTGGATTAAAGAATAGATGGAAATGACTGAAACATATTTTCTTTTGGAGTCAGAAATATTTTGCTGGAAGTTCAAAGTTTTTCATTAAGTTTTGTGACAGCAGCCCATGTTGACTTTTTTATAAAGTACTAGCGAAAACACTTCCAGCAAATGTCCACAGAAAGCTTTTCTCCACCAACTCAATTTTATCTGTTTTCTAAAAAAAGGCCCTATAGACTCTGACACAGCCAAGTTGCTGTGGCTTGCTAAAATACCAGTATTAACTGAACCCTTGTAATTATACAGACACGTGCTTTTAGCTGGGGCAAACACAAGATAAATGACATTAACTTTTCTCTAGGGTATAAACTAACATGTTTCACCTCACAGTGGGAGATGTGATAGCAGGTCAGGCTGTGCACCTTGGCTGAGCTGATGTTAGCCTGGAGAAGTGTCTCAGCTTGGTGTGAAGCCCTGGGCCTTCCCACCAAGGACTACAAGGGTCCCTCCCTTCGTGCCTGACCTGGTGAGCACAGAGGGAAAGCGTGCTGTTAGTGTTATTTAATTTGCATTGCTGTGATACTTAAGAGCTCCGGTTTGGATTAGGGCTCTGTTGTGATAGGGTATAAACACTGTATAAACACACACGAACGTATGACACTGTCCTCAAGAGCTGCCTGCCTTAGACAAACACACATGGGCGCTGGGTATGGTTTCGCACTGAGGCTGGGTTTTGTCTTCCTCAGTGCCTTGTGCTGTGCCAAGCATGTTGTCAGCTCTTGCAGATCCTCCGTATTTAACAGCCCGCACCTCAGCCTGCTCTATGCTGAACTGGTAATATGGCAAGTTCCCGTGTTTGTGTAGCGTGCAGTAGGTTACTCAGAAAGACAGTTGAGGCCAAGCTGGGACAGATCTCGTGACTCTAATTTAAGAGCAGCTACAAAAAGTCCCCATGTATTACAGTTCTGAGTGGAAAGAGCTTGGCTTGGCTGAGCATGGAAAACCTCACTCTAGGCAGCTCGGGGCTTGGGAGGAGACAGAGCTAAGCCTGCATGGGAAATGCTATGAGGTTTGTGGGGTCTGCCACACGCTTGATCCATGCAGGATGACTAAGCAGCCCAAAGGGCTGCAGGGCTCGCCTTCCCATGGGAAGCATCTCCCCATCAACTCTGAGACAGGTTGTTAATAAACAATAACAAAATTGTCTCTGTATACCTCAGAGGTGGCAACTAAAGCAGGACCAGCAAGAAGTAGTTAGTTTACTCTATGAGAATATTTACTCATTTTCCCTGTAGGCTGTTAACAGGACTTCAGGCTTTCACAGAAGAAATCCCACCTTGTTCCCTAAAACTTGCTCAACAAAGATGAGTCATAAGCAATGTCTGAGTTTTGAAGCGGCAATCCCTCCCTATGTAGGAATGGTGGGGTGACTCCTCGAAAGGAACTGGTTAAAAACCTGTTTGGGTAATACCCTGTGTTCAGTGGCCTGTAGTGATAGTCTCACAGTGGTGTGCATGCAAACAGTGTTTGGGATTTCTCATTTTCTAAAACTAAGTAAAGAGCTCTCTGTGCAGTAATCTCCTAATTTCCCCTCTTCCTCTCAACATTAAAGGTCTGACTGTGTTACTCATTCAAAACTTATTTAGAAAAGCTACATCCCTTTTTATAGATAGCCAGTAAGTTCAGTTATGTTCAAGACCTTCTCTGCAAAGTGCCCTTCTGTACAGAGGTCACCAGTATGGCTATGGGATCATTTACACGTATGTTGTATAGATACGTGGTGTGCTGCTTGCAACTGCAGCATCTTGTGGGTTAAACCAGTGATGTGGGGAGACTGAGTGGGGGAAAGCGTTTACATATCAAAAGATGTAAGAATTCTTGAAACCGGTATAAACCTAATAAACAAGTCTCATCAGGTGTCGTTCAAGGCAGTTTGGTTTTGTTCGGAAGTAAGAATGCGATGCAGTCAAGGTGTTGCGGTCTGACTGATAAACCAGTTTGGTCAAGATGGGGCACAAAGCCTACACCATTTCGCTAACCTTGCAGCAGAAGTGAAGCGTCTTGCCTTTCTTGTAGAGTAATGCACTCTGGCTCACTCATGTGATCAGTGACCCCCTATTAAAAATACACAGTTTTACTCCTGCAGACAAAAGGCATAAACATTTGACCCCTAGAAATATGATATACAGCTAAAGACAGGCTTTGAAAAACCTGGAGTATGTACGTGCATTATAAATTCCCCCTATCTCACAGGACCAGCGTAGCAGAAAAAAAGATAATCAGTTGTGTCTCTTGATCTCCCTTTTCACCTTCCTCCCTCATCTCCCTTGCGCTCCCCTCCCTTTTGCTGTGGGATATGCCGGCACTTTTCTTGGCAAAGCCAGTCTTGGATCTTAAAACTGAAGGAAACGCCAGTGTGTTCGTGTCCAGCTCAGCCTTTACCAGGCCTCCTCTCCTCCCGCCCCAGTGCACACCACCAGAAGTGTACGTGGTGATGGTGAGCTCCAGGGAGATGCAAAAGAGGGGCATCTGCGTCCAGTCTGGTCCTGATCTGTGTGTTCAGTGGGGAAGTCAAATGAACAAGTGCTTTGCTGGCAGTCATAGGGACTTGGGTCCTTCTCTGTACTCAGGGCAGGTAACAGCAGCTGATGGCCGTGTGATTTCCACCCACCGCCCTCCACTACACCGCACCCAGCTGCTGGCTTCATCGCTCTCCCAGTCCAGGCAACCTTCGGCATTTCTAGAAAGATCGCCTGCAAAACTTACCACCGTCACCACTTCTGGTGGTGGTGATTTCATGACACAGAAACCTGCCCATTAGGACTTGCACAGCAGCTCATTTTCCAAAGAAGCTACCAACTGGTGGGTGATACAGCACCGACTCTCCTTCAGCCGCACTCAGCCTGGTCTGGATTTCAGCCAGGGACTGAGATACGACAGGTTTCAGTTCTCATCCCCAGTCCTTCATGGCGTCTTGTCCTGATCATTAAAAATTAAATTTCTCCAAGAGTAAACAGCCATGCTGCTCTTAATGCATACACATTTATAAAGTCCACACCAGGACTTCGGATGGAAAGAGACCAACTGGGCCTTCCACATCATAAAACATTGTTAATAATTTGTGAAGCTCCATCTTAGGCTTGTTCTCTATTTTCCCCTTGTTAAATTTAATGGAAATTTTTCATATAAGCTTGTTCCCCTAGTCATTATTTCATACCATCTTGTGTTAAGGTCATGCGTTGGTTTAAATGATTAAATTTCTCTCCCTGATGTTTTCTCCTCTGACATATTTAAAGGCTCCCATCCCTGCTCATTGATTCTTCTTGTTTTGTTGTTATATAAATCAGTTTCCTTTATGGTCTTCTAAGACAGACTCTTCATTTCCCTGACCATCAGTTGTTCTGGTCCTTTTTGTCAATATGGGTGACAAGTACTGTACGCGTTGTTCCAGAAGACATTTTGATATTGCCTTACACAACGATGGTATTGCTTTTCTCATTAGCTAAAGTATCTTGTCTAATACATCCTGTGACTGCATTTACCTCTTCCATGGCTGTGCCATGCTGGTGGCTCAGTTACCCTGTAATAGATGACAATACCTTGGTCTCTTTTGACCACTGTTTCTTCCTAATGCTGTGTCCATCTTTACA
>NW_010208683.1:3646-11721 GCF_000695765.1 Mesitornis unicolor | reverse complement strand
CTGCCTAGATGCATGACCTGTCACGCTGGTGATTTCTGAAGTCTTCAGATTTTTTCCTGATACTTCACTTATCCTCTCTGTTGATGAGCCATCTCATCTTCACTAACTTTCATTAGCACGTTATTATTTTTATTTTTATGCCTCCATCAACCCTGCTTAAGACATTGTTTTAATAAAGAAAGCTGCTTAGCTTTCGTCTTATGCTCTTCCTGGTGGGAACCTCATTCTTAAAGTTACAACACAAAACTTCTGTTGCTACTCCTTTTCACCAATAGCAGACGCTATGCATCCACCTTTGCCCATCTTCTGCCAGGTGTTTTACTCCAGTGCAAGAAAACGCACGAGAAAAGCTGGGTTCTTAACCACGCAGCAGAGGACAGAAGCACACCGTGGTACAATCACCCTTGAGCAGAGCCGAGGGCAGGATCCCCAAATGTACTTGGCAAAGCAGGTGACATACCTATGGGGGGGGGGGACAGAAAAGGATTTCTGCTACTGGTACACTCTTCCCAAATGTGCTTTATCCCTGAGCAATCTGGGAGTCGCTATGGAGGCACATTTTACTGGGGTTCAGCAATATCTAGCTATGTCCTTTACTCCAAGTGCAGAAAAAGCTAGGGAAAAAAAAACCCAAACCAAAACCAGTCTCGAGTTTGTGTGGCAGTTCATCGTCTTCAGTCTGGTCAGCTCCATGGGGGAAGACTCAGGGCTTTGAGTGCAGCATTTCCAAACATTGAGAACAAACCCTAAGCATTTGTAAAAACCGCAGAGCGTACAGTTAATACACCCAGATGTGCTGTCAGCCCCACAACACTGCATTGGAGTGGATGGAGTGTGTAAATCTTGGAGAGGTTAAAGCTGAGAGACCAGCGATACACATAAAGACTCATGTTCCTTCCAGAAGGAGGAGGGAGGTGAGGTGTTATCATTCTCCATTAATCACTTACATCTCCAACCTGCCTAAATCCTCTGAAAAGAACCAGCAAAGAAAACACCAGCTGCTGTAGCTCCTGCTTTTTCCTCCGTACCCTCCAGTCTCCCTCCCTCCTCCCTGCCTTTCCCAGACTGTGTTTATTTTTACTGCTCGTGAATCAGCCAGGAACTTGCTCCCTGCAACAGGATCAGCTGAGAACAAGCTGCAGATTGAGCGTTCCCTGAAACCCTGGGTTTGTTTTGTAGCTTACAACCAGCAGCAAAACAGTGGAGAAAAGGAGAGAAAGTGATACACATCTTCTTTCTCACCCCAGGAGATGGGGCTTTCATTCTGCAGAGAGCGGGACTTCCCCAACTTGCTCTTTGAATGCATGGCAGCTTTCACTAGAGATTTTGAGCACGCTTAGCTTATGAAAGCCACTTAAACCGTGAGCACTTTGGGAAGGCAACCATTGTTTTATATCGGAGCATCTGGCTCCTACAGTAAGCTGGACCTGCTGCACCAAAGCACCACACTGTAAGAATGTAAGATATAAGAACTGTCCTGTCCTGAACAGCAAAAGGACAACAGGATTTACCTTCTGTGCTTGATTGCACCATGGCTACCCCGGCTCTGGCATTAGGGTGATGGCTTGCACCAGGGGCAGGGGCGGGCAAGCCCCTGTGTTAGTGCAGTCACTGCAGGGGTAGCGAAGAATGGCAACTGGTGACAGGGCAGTGACTGATGGGGAGGAGAGAGAGAGACGAGAGAGGCAAACAAGAGGAGAAAAATGGAACGAAAGAAGGAATTGAAACACATCCCAGAAAAAGTCTATGTGGGAAAATGGAAAAAGAAAAGGCAAAACAGTTCTTGGGACAACAAAGATCAGCTGGGGCAGGGTTGTTTCTCTGGTGCCTCTCTGAACCTGCTCTGTCTGACCAGAGCACCCATGAGCACAAGACCTGTCCCCAGACCCATTCTCCTACCACACTGCAGTCCCAGCTCCTAGGAGGATTACACCATTGAACCCCAAGCGGTGAGAATTTGGGCAACCAGGTTTGGAGGCCTGTCCTCCACAGACCAGGGAAATCCTTATTAACAGAGCCACCAAAATACTCTTTTTCTCCAGACTCATGTTCAAACAGTCCAAGGGCCACCCCAACACGTGCCATCCGAGAAATCATGTCATCCGATTTAAATCCAGCATTTCAATTTGTACGCCTTTGAAAGGCATGAAATACTCCCCTTGTCACCAGGCCGAATGGAAAAGCACTCGGCTGGTGGCGAGGGGCACGTCCCCTGCGCAGCGCTCCACCGCGGCACGCACCGGGAGGCTGACTTGTCACTGCGGCACTGGCCTGGTGCAGAACTGCTAATCTTTTTCAGATTGAAGAGGCTGTTTGCTGCCAAGACTTCTCTGCCAAAAGATAACTCTATAATACCGATAATCAGGCACCCTGTGATGATAAAATGCCTGTTGCTTGCCTCCGTATGAAGAGTTTCTTGCTGACAAGCTGCTTATTATGGCAAACCGTTTGTGTTACAGAAAAAGCAGAGCCTTTTACTGAAAAGTAGCAAGAAATCTTATCTTAGCCTAGAAGTGGAGAAAGTGCAATTAATTAATTTGTTTCTGAGTCTGACCTTTAGACATAATAGATTTTATAGCACAGCTATACATTGTAATTACAGGATAGAGCAAGCCTATACTGTAGCTTGCAGTTGAGTGTGTAATGAGGAGTGAAAGATTGATGTTCAGTGTGGTCAGATGACTAATACACTGCTAACAACTGAACTGGTTGAGCAAGAGTAACAGGCACCAGAGATAGCATTAGATGTCTTGCTGAATAATGATGTTGTTTCCGATGTTGATTATTTTCCTCTAACCTCGTAATTAACTTGTCCGAACAGCACCGAGTGCAACACAGCATTCAAGATACTGCTGCCCCATGTGTAGCTGTTGTCACACCACTGCTCAGCCCTGTGCTTTTATCCTCCCTCAAGAGCACTGCGGGATTTTCCCAGACTGCACGCAGTAGGCATGGATATATAAACACGTATGGCAGGTGACAGAGGCCTTCTGAGAAACTTGCACCAATGGTACTCTTCAGTCTTGTCTGGGAAAACAGAGAAAGAAAAGATGAAGGTGAGAGAACATCATACCTTGATTGCAAAATAATGTTATACAAACCTTAGTGTAGATGAAGCCAGTTTCATGCCAGGACTTGTAGGAAGAGGGGTTTTTTTGGTCTTCAACATATCCTTTTTGTGATGTTCTTCATAAAGACCCAGAGCACTCTTCCTTCAGGTGGAGGAAGAGCCAGTGGAGTTCTCGCTCTCCTACTGTGTTCAGATGTTGATAAAATGCTGTTGGGTCATTATAAGGTTTAAGCATGATAGATTTCCTACATTACTATGCCTCACTGACTGAGCTTTATGCAAAACTTCACTGAGTGCGTGGCAGTTTAAGTCCTGGAAATGTTCCTACTTTCTACTGGTACCATGATCCAATCTCAACTTGTCTGAAAACAAAACAAAACAAACCCAAACCAAAAAGTAGGATTCTTAGGTGAATTTTCCCTTCAAAAAGAAAAAATAAAAAAGCCCTTAACAGAAGAAATCCTTTGACATGGAAGCTTCTCACATCTGTTCTGTAAAACTACTGCAATACTTGCATTCCATATTTTCAAGTAATACCATTCCTGAACTTTAAAAGCTGGAAGATTCAATTGTCACAAGTTTTTAAGGCTACAGGCAATAACAAAGGAATAGCACTTATAATACCCACATTGCTTTGGAGAAGTTCCTTGGCAGGGCTGCATTTAAGCTTGATTGGCAACGGCTGGGTTACCTGCTACTGCAGGCAGAGGTGACTCACCTGGGATTTCTATAGCCTGAGCACTAACAAAGAGCCTGTGACTTCCAACCTGCCTGGGGCTCCTGTCTGCTGCTCTGTGTGTGTTTAAAGACAACAGAATTCAGAAACAGAGAGGGGTAGGCAGAAATAAAGGGACAGAGATAGCAACAAACTCAGATTACAGTCTGGGTACCTGCGTTTCCTGCTTCTGAGTGACTCAATTGCAGTTACAATGCTTAGTTTCCCCTGCTTTACAGAGCTGCCCTTTGCAACCCTTAATCTCAGAAGATGCATTTGAAAAACAAGGCCAGTGAGTGATGTAGGATTTGTATATGGATGGGGATCATGAGGCCCAAACTCCAGCATGGTGGCAAGGGATGCTGCCTGAGTGTGGAGGCAGTAGGAGGAGAATAGGAGAGCAAGGGCACTCCATGAGCTGATAAGAGTGGATTAAGGATTTGGCACTGAGCAAACCATTAGAGAAGAAGGACATTGTTCAGAAAGGCAGAGTGAGGAATCTCTGCCAATGCTGTTCCCACTCTAATGAACGGAGCACAGCTGGAAATGGTTATGTCAGGACGGTGCTGAAAACCATCTACTAGGACAGATGAGATGTTTTAGGTGTTGTAAGAAGGCATGAGCGAATCTTGCTGACACTGATGCTCCAGAAGCACTGCACGTGGGTCTCATTTTCTCTCTCACAGGAGGCAGGAGGAAAGATACAAACTAGTAATATCCAGCTGCTATTTCAGACGTGCTGCCAAGGGGTCCAGGCTGTTTAAATGGCAGAGATAGGTATGAGCCCTTGTTACCTCAGCCTCCAGTGCCTCTGCCTCCTCTCCTCCACTGCTGTCCACCAGCTGGGGTGGGCATGCGAGGCGGGGGACATCCGGGGCAGAGCAGGGAGGCGGGCGGACAGCTCATGTAGAAAACAGTTTTGCTATGCTTAGATCCTGCAGTTTTTTCTTTCCCCCTATTGTTAAGTGGCATTCAGCACCAGCAAAACAGGAAACTGCTTCCTCCAGCCGCTGACCCAGCCAACCCAGGCCAGCTGCTGGCTGCACAGCGTGGCCTCCCCACACCACCCTGTTCCTAGAAAGTGTCTGGACATTTGGAGGAGCCTTAGGGAAGAGCAAGAAATACAAGTAAAGCTTGAATAAGCAGGTACACTTGGCAGTTCTTACAAGAAAGGAGTAATACTAGAAATACCTGGTGGTAACCGTCAAAGCTCTCTGTTTTTCCAAAACTGGGACTTATGGAAGCGAGAGCAATAATGTCTAAGCCAACCTCTGTCACCTCACTCATCTGGTAACTAACTTAATTATCTCTTTGTTGTGCTGTGCAGCTCTTGTATCCTCATCCTCACTCGGGCTGTGAAGGAACTATTGTTTTACAGACATTGCAGCTTGTGTTGTGATCCTTAAATCTCAGAAGTCCAGCCAGGTCTTGCTTCGCTGTGTGGCCTCAGCAGAGGGAGGAAACAGTGCTGGTGAGGTGGTAGGTGACCCTTTTCTTCCTGAGAAAGCAACACCCCACGGTATCAAGAGAATACATGCTGCTTGGGTTTCTGTCCTTCTGAGGAGACTGCAAATGGAGGATAGCAAAGACCTTGTGGCTCCTTTTCTAATTGCACATCCCCTGGTGTTCTCTGATATCAAGGACAATGTCATCCTCGCTGGTGACATTCTGCTGACCTAGAATTCCCAATGACTTGTTTTGGGTTTTTTTTAACACAGTGTGATATTCTTCATTCTGTCTCTTCAATACTTACATAGGAAAAAAAATCCTGTAACCTCACTGGGAACATCTGGTGGAAATTTTTCACAACTGCATTTCTGTGTTTCTGAAAGTAGGACACATCAACGTGAAAGAAATGATGCTCAACCCAATCTCTGTCACCTCATTACTCTTGAGCTCCAACTTAATTACCTCCCTGATGCTTTGCACAGCTCTTAACCAGACATTCTGCATCTGCTTAGAAACCTGCCATACAAAATGAAGTGATGCCTATATACCCTCTTCCTTCTGGAGAGATGAGCTGCAAGGTTTGTTAAATATCATTTCTAGAGCACTCAAAGGTGCATTGTATTGTATGATCCTGCAGTTGTATTGTATTGTACAATATTGCCTGATCCTCCACCACTGGAGTTCACAGATGACTTATGAAGACTCATTGAATCCAGGCTGGAAGCTCATATCACAAAATTAGTTTAAAGATAATAACAAAATTTTAACTCCAATGAATTTGTGGTTTACAGTTTACAGATTGAAAGACAGAAGTTATGTTAACAACTCCCACATTCTGACCTTCTGTATACCGGTATGACTTTAGTAATGCCAGTGGGATTGCGATGAAGAAGAATTTGATGGTTTATCTTCAGAAGGTCTTTAAGTCCCTTGTGTGAAAGTTCATACCCCAAAGTGGAAGGGACATGTCCTAATGCCTTGTAGAAGTTACTTCTGGCTCAAACACAGACCAAGGTCTGCCATTTGAGTAGCCCTGTAACCCTCAAAATTATAAGAGAGGTCTACAGTGAAAAACTAATTTCATATCCCTAAAAAAATAAAATACTTTCTTTTTAAGAGTAGAAAATAATATGAGCTGTAACTACCAAGATATTATAATTTTGGCCATGAGATAAACTAGGAGTTCAAGCACAGCAGACGTCTCTGAGTTGTAAGGACATGAACACATTCTGATTCATTTTTCTTTGTTTCTATATGAGTGTCTCATTTATCCGGACTCAAAACCGATGCTATTGCTAAGTCACTTCTAAAGCCTCATTCTGCCACGCAATACAGTGCTCTCGGCCACGCAACCTCCAGTTCACGTAGTGTGTGCAGTGCAGCGTCCCCAGCAGTGGCAGCAGCAGCAGCAGCTGCTGACTGAGGACCAGAGAGGCTGCTGAAGGAGGACGGCAGTGGGGACAGGGACAGCTCAGCTGTGTCATCTCGCAGGTGCACTCCTCAGAACAGGCTGTTCTTACGCTTCCCTCTGCTCTGATCACAACTGAAAGCTACTGGGACAAATGTACCTTCAAAACAGGATGGATGCCCATATTGCATCTCTCTCTTTTTTTATCTGACCGTTTCACTGCAGTGTTTTGCACTGGTTTTGGAGGTCTGTGAGACTGTGTTTTGTTTGCCCTGTCCCTCAAAAGTAAACACACCTGGTGACATGTTGCTGCTTCTCCCTAGGCCCTTCCTCACACTCAGGGAGTTAACTGAATTGCCTCTTTAATGTCACTGTTCCCAGAAGAGTGCGGTGCAACTACAGCATTATTCTGTATGCCCAGGCTGCCCAGGGAGGTGGTGGAGTCACCATCCCTGGATGTATTTAAGGAGCGGGTAGACGAGGTACTTAAGGATATGGTTTAGGGGGTAGACAGGAGCGGTTGGACATGATGATCTCAGAGGTCTTTTCCAACCGACCAATTCTGTATATCTTTGATTCTGTGTGATTCATGGTTTCGTTACATACACGTCAATGCAATCTCTCTGCTGCATCGTCCCCAGGGTGAGCTGTGCCGCAGGGTTTCCCTTGAGAGCACAGATGACACCATCGGTTGTGTAGATGACCCATTCCGCATCTGGGCTGCCTTGCTTTTGGCCTTTTTTCCCCATTTTTTGGTGAAATGGGGTCTTGTCACAAAACCATTTTTGAACACGTGTGAAACACCTAACAATATGGTAAATATGCAACCCTTATCTTACCTGACAGAGAAGCTTTCTAAAATCTGGACAGTACTTCAAAACCATGGCAGCCTTTTCCAACAAGCCATCTTTTTATGTCTCCCTCCAGATAGGCTTTGGTTCGTACTACAGTAGCAATGTGGTGTATTAGAGTTTTAAGAAATGTATCTCTATCTATTTCCTGATCTCCCTCACAAAATATAAATCACCGTTAACATTGCTATCACACAACAAAAGTCAGTGCCTGTTGAACTCAAGATTACACTTAGCCTAGCTTTGAAACTAATTTTTTGTTAACAAAACATGTATTAAATAAATAGGAGGAATTCACTAATATTAACAGAAATGTTTAGGAAAGAACTCAGAGTACCTGAACTGGTTCCCAAGACATGAGAGAAGACCTCCTATTTCTTGTGGAGAGCTTCTCTTTGGGAGTTGGCCTTCTGACCAGGGGCTCAGCTCACCAGCCTTCTGGTGGCATATCCCGGTCTCAGAAAGATCTTTCTCAACTGCCTTGTTTAGTTCTCTGCCTGGATCTATAAGGTACTCAAAATCTCTGTTTTTCATGGTTATGGGCTGATGAGGCAAAGAATATCACCTTGTACACAGGTGTGT
>NW_010208683.1:0-3615 GCF_000695765.1 Mesitornis unicolor | reverse complement strand
ACCGCTCTTTGATCATCCTTCCCTTCATGCCCTTTACTTCTTTTCATGAGGGCCACTTATAAAGGTGAAGACCTATCTTGGGACTGACATTCACCTGTCCCATGTAGCCTGCTAATTGCTTTGTTGGAAATCCACCTAGCACTAGAAAAAGAGGAACTGTTCACTGCTGTTGGTAAAACTTTCCTTCGTCACAGGCACCAAGCTTGGAGACATTCTCATAGCTATTCCAGGGTTGTCTTTCTGCCCACCCAGCCGCTGTTAAATGTTGGCTCTCCCGGGCTTTTCCTTTGCCCATTAATCTGAGATCTGGTGAGGCCAGTGAGGCAGTGAGGTGTGCATCTCTGTTTTTACAGACTTGTAAGGTGTGGGGGGGCTGTCAGTGGGCTTTTGCTATAACATTGACTCTTTCTCCTGGACATAGCTATACGTTGACGTGGTGTGCTTGAATTTAGAGATCAAAGAGAACTGCCAGAATGATCCACTTGTGAGCTGTGGGCCATTATCTGTTATTAACTCATCTTGAGCACTGTGGTGAGCAAACTGTAATTTACAGTATGTTATTACATTTCTGCTCACTGTGGTGTGCAGCAGCTGAATTTGTGTGTGTGATAGTCCATAACGAGGAGTAATCTTTTCTAGCTAATTCAGACAGACCTTTCCCAACCTCTACTAAGCTTGATCAAGAATTTAATTTACTTCTAATAATTTTGTTTTTCTGCTTCCTGCCCCTCCCACCACATTTAGGAGAAGAGAAGGTTTCACCTTCTCCATTTCTCTGCAGTACATGCTTGCTTCCAGGAAAACTTGGAAGCGCAGCAACAACCTCCTCCAGTTCTCTGCCAGATTTCCTTCAGGATTTAATGATTCAGGTGGCTTCATTTGCTAAATTTTTGCCAAAAAAAAGCAGTTCTCTACTGACACCATATAATAAAGTTGAGCAAACAGGAGGGTTGGTAGGAGACTCATTTTTATTGCCTGGCTCTGGTCACATGGCAGATCAGGTTACAAAATACTAATGCCTTTGCCAGCTCTCGGGATCCACCAATTCCTCTTGCTACTGTTTTAATCCAACCTGTCTTTTAGTTTTTCTTTCTTTCTTTCTTTTCCTGAGGGCAGGGGGTGATGGGGAAGGCATCAGACTGGGGCAGGAGATAGAGTGAAAAGCAAGTATATCATGGCTGGGAGTATCCCTGTAGCTCCTTCAGTGTTTGTTCAGCACTTTTTTGCCAGCTGAATAGCTTATTGCCTCTGAGTGCTGGCAGCCTTTGGCAAAAGTAAAGCAATGTCAGCATTCCCCTGTTCCATTTACTTTTTGGAAAAGAATCATTAAAAATATTCCATTTTCACCTTGTTTGCAAGCTGCAATGAAGGCTTCTCCCCCAGTTAAATTGTGACAGTCTGGCTTGAAAAACAACTTAAAGATCAGGAAGATAAGCTAACACAAACACACAAAAAAACCCAAAATAACAAATCTTTCTTTCTTACGGAAAGAAATCCAGCAATTCAGTGGAGCCACTTCTTTTATTAGCAGTGAGACAAATATATTTTCAGAAAAAATCGCTGAGCAAACAATAGATTTGAAAAATGTAAAGGCTATGGACCTCTCTGGAGTTCTTCACAGGGTCCCTGATGCCCGATACCTCAGCTACATTAAGCTGGGCACGACTACGTCCACAGCGTACCACCAAAGGCACACCGCAGCAACAGACACAGCTCCTAACAGCGGGTTGAGATTTTTGTGCTAAAGCAGGAAAAAGACTCCGCAGTGCTCACCCCACAGGCATTGACGCTTTTCGTTGCCTAAAAGGCACACAGAATAACTCTGTATCTTTCTCCGCCTTTATGAGAGAAGATCTGTGGTACAGAAAAGCTAGGAGACCAGTCCAAGGCAACACAAGACTTCTCTGGTGAATTCAAGGGCCAGAATTCAGGTGAGAGTTGTAGTCCCTGTGTTTCAGCTACGAGACCACCCATGTTCTCTTTTGGCAAGCACGAGTGGAAATGTATTTCTTCTGCCTTCCAGTGTCTGTGACTGTGGTAGTTTCCAAGGGGGAGTATGTTGCAATTGTTTTAGTTTTTCCATTTCTGCTCTTCTTTCACAAGTTGTCTATAAAAAACTGTGGTGCTATTGCATCGTCCTCATTCAGGCTCTCCTGAAAACACAACCCTACTCTGATTTCTGACAAAACAGCCTCTGGTAATTAGGAGTTTGTTATGACTGCTCCTGCAACCAGGCAGGGTTGGAGGAAGTAGATGCCAGCAATGACTCCTTGCATCCACCTGTCTGCGCTTGTTGTGGATGCTGACTGCACACTTTTAGGGGCAGGCACCATCACTTTCTACAACTGTAGAAGGCCTTGGCCTGTCAGTACTTCTGACCACGGCAGTGGTGATGTCCCCTTAGAATGCCCGTTTTCAGAAGACTTAGGTAACATAGATTCCTCACTGAAGTTGTCAGGGGACTTTTAATGCTATGAGAAACAATGAAATTTATTTTTCTGAAGTTTTTCCTCTTCAACTGCAAATAATCCAAGGGCAAACATATCAGGAGGATGATACCATCCACAGTTAGGGAGAGGCAGTGTTGGATCCCTACCCTGCCTTTGACTCCAATATAACGGAGTTAATTTAATAAACTGATGGATTTTGATCAACCATGGCTGTGTTGTGATGGGGATTTGTTTCCTTGTTCTGCAGGCACTTTCATTTCTGTGTGTGCAATCACAGCACCCTCTACTGCCTCTCGCTTAACCTGCGAAAGGACAGCAAGTGATGATAAACTCTACAAAGGACTCTTGGAGTGACGAGACTCTGACTGTGAAGTGCTGTTTTATATATGAAACAACACCCCCACCACGAGAATGGTAACATAATGGTGTTTCAGTTCTATCCAGAATGCGGTCCTGAGCTCCTAAATGAACAGTAGGAATTCCTCAGGGGCTCACACACCTATCAGCCTGAGAGTTTTCCTTTTTATCTGTTTGTAAGGCATTATCTACACTTTTGTTAGGTTCATGGATTTAAAAAATATCAATTTTGCTAGTGAGAAACATGAAAAGGCAGTAGATCAAATGCTGCTTCAGTGGGTTCCCAGTTCAACTAACCTGGGCCTGACAGAAAACTCCCCCTTTCCAGGATCCACCCCACAGGACCTTCAAGTGTTGTGGGTGTGGAATGCGCCACCCAGACGCTGGTTTCCTCTTTCCTGTTTCTTGTGCAAACCTAGGGGTCTTGTAGGCTCAAATCACACCCCTCACCCTCCAAGCCTTCGGCCGGTCGCACTCGCCAGCACCCTTTGCACCAGCCATCCCAGCACTTCACTGGAAGCAGTGGCCAGTGATGTATTTCCACCTGAAGCTAACGTGGCAGCTCCAGAGCCGTTCCAGGGGACACCGAGACACACGCAGCTCGAAACGCCCACTCCAACGAGCAGGGAGTCAGAGCTGGCTTTTACGGCCTCCTCCCACCCTGCGGTTTGCACAGTGCCCAGGCAAGCGTCCCGCTTCTCCGCAGGCCGCACCTAGTCCTACTCGCTGCCCATCGTTCAGGCTTCGAGCCCGGCCGGTGGGCTATGCGAGGCCGCAGGGACACGGCAGCCGCGGTAACGCGGCGCCC
>NW_010208682.1:43382-44230 GCF_000695765.1 Mesitornis unicolor | reverse complement strand
ACCAGGGCCTGTGACTGTGAGGCCGCTCTCCTAAACAAATAGCATGGCTTAACTTTTAGATCAATGAAGTATTGAATCCTACCCACACTCATTAGGAAACTAGAAGGCAAGTGCTCTTTCTTTTAAATTTTAAAATTACTTTTCTTTATTTATAGTTTGTTCGTGACAGTACCTTCAAAGAGATTCCACTGACGTTTTACAGTAAGTTTATTTTAACTATTTCCAGATGGATTTAAGATTGCTTTTTAAATCTTACCATTTCTAATCTTGAATCATAGCTCTTTATTTCAATCAGAAAGAAAGCATTTTCTGGTAAAGCAAGATGTGCCAGTGAAGCACAGGAAGACAGAGACACAAAGTAGAACGTTTCTGGCAATTGTGCTACTATGTGTGCTTTTTTCCCTTTCCAGATGCGTGACACGAAAGTAATCTTGAAGTAAGCTGTTCAGACTCTTTGGGATAGACAAGATACATGTGGAAAAGATTGATTTTTATTTTTTAGCCAAAGTTCAGTGCTTGGTGAATAACAAAGTTGTACTGCCTCTCTCTCTAGCATTGTACTGTCCTGAGTGATGAAGCATTAACCAAACTCTGCACCGAGATGCTTTTCTTTTCATAAATGCTTCCAGAGGGTCTAAGTGCACCTATTCCACCTGTTTCCCATACATGCAAATATGAGGTTTGCATGGGAGGCAGTTGCTCCATCCATTTTGTCTTTAGAGAGTAAATGTAAAAGAAGAAACTTTTTTGCTCTCTTGCAGCCTTTCTCATGGTTTTCATTTAGTTTCTACATATAAAGTAGAACCTGTGGAAGCAAACTGACACACACACACAAAAATACAAAGACC
>NW_010208682.1:29214-43351 GCF_000695765.1 Mesitornis unicolor | reverse complement strand
TCCTGCTGAATCTTTGGCTTGTGAGAAAATACAAATTTAGGCAGATGATTAAATATCTACAGGATTCTACTCACATTTCTCAGTAGAAATCGAGAACATGACATTAGGCTTTTGAAAAGTGAGAATGAATACACTGAAGTTAAAAGATTCTTGTAACAAAAAATGGAATAATCTGTCTTGGTGGAAAGTTGAATATGAGTCAACAGTGTGCCCTGGCATCCAAAAGGGCCAACCATGTCCTGGAGTGCATCAAGCACAACATAGCTAGCTCCCTGAACAGCCATAGCTGTCAATGAAGCTGATCACCCCATTTTACACTAGTGCAGCATCACCTCAACTACTGCATGCCATTTTGGGCACCACAATATAAGAAGGACTTCAAGTTTTTGCAGTGTGTCCGGAGGAGGGTGACCAAAATAATGAATGGTCTTGAGGGCAGGACTTATGAGGAGCGGCTGAGGTCACTTGGTTTGTTCAGCTTAAAGAAGAGAAGACTGGTGGGTGACCTCATTGCAGTCTACAGCTTTTTTAAGGTGAACAGCAGAGCAGGAGGTGCTGATCGCTCTCTGGTGACCAGTGATAGGATACAAGGAAATGGAATGAAGCTGCATCAAGGGAAGTTCAAATTGGACATTAGGAAAAGTTTCTTCACTGAGAGAGTGGTCGGTCACTGGTCAGTCACTGGAACAGGCTTTCTGGGAAAGTGGTTACAGCCCCAAGACTCTCCAAGTTCAAGGAGCATCTGAATGACGCTCTTAGACATATGGTTTGGTTTCAGTTAGTTCTGGATGCAGTGACCCTTATGTGCCCCTTTTAGGTTTAGATATTCTATGATTCTATCTTCCATGGTCAGTGAGAGTAGCATGAGAAGCAATGCCTGTAAACTGAAACAAGGTAGGTCAATGTCAGACCAAAAAAGCTGTAACTACTGATTTAGCTGAATGTGGGTATGGGAAGGCTGGAACCTCTACCAGTGAAAGCTTATAGAAATGGAAATAAGTCAGATAACAATCTGTCAGAAATTTTCTAGGAATATTTGAGCCTGTCTTACATGTAGAGGGACAACTTGATCTCCCAAGGGCACCACAGTCATACTCTCCAATGTTCTATCAAGTGTAAGAATAGTTCTGAACGTCAGAGGGTTCCTCTCTTTATCAGGTCAGCTCCCTAATGAAAAGGGCAAGATTCAAATTTAGGATATGGCAGGCAATCGTACAAATCTTTAGGCAGGGATTTGTATGAGCTGTTATTATTATGTGCCTTACATTATCATGGTTTTCATGACTGTTGGGTTTCATAAGGAACAAAGTCAAATAGCATGCCAGCAGACTCCATCTGCAAGAGCCTTGTATACAGCACCATTTAGTAACTAGAATAGAGATTCATACTCTAGATAATTTTGAGTTACTTTTCCATCCATAAATATCCGTGATTTTATCCACATCTTTATGACCAGACCAAATCTAACTGATCATTACAACAAAGAAACTAAGAATGGAATGTGGTTTATATTCCATTTTTTATACTTTCAGAAATTAACATAATTGAAAGCAACGTCCAGCCCATCATCAGAAAGGAAGGTAACAGAGGCCCTTAGAATATATATTTCTGTACGTATTCATATACAGATACAGAATATATATTGTAAATATTTTGTAACAAGATGCATTTTGTACATAACAACTCCAGGACGTTCAACACTTTGCTGGAAAAGCAAAGATACAAATATTGCAATTAGAACTGGCTGAAATATTCTGTATAAAAAGATTTCATATAGTTGTTCTCCCCAAATCTCCAAGTCGATTTTATCCTTTTTATTATCCTTTTAATGCTTTTTCAAAGCATTTCTTTTAAGTGCCTCAAATATTACTATAATTTCCATAAAAACATTTGCTTTTTAAAAAAATTAAACCAGTCACTTTAAAAAAATAAGTAATTTATTTCTTACACTTTTTTTTATGTTTTTCAATCAGTTCTAAATATCAATATCTGTCAGATGCCTGGAAAGGACAGCCAAAATTTTTTCTCTATTTCTGAAGGGAAAATCATGACCTAAAGATTAGTGGTGGTACTGATGAGAACAAGAAGTGGGGCTGGGACTGTCAAAATCACCTGTGATTCATAACTTAACTAAAACACCCACTGGTTTCACTAGACCAGGTACACTGTTAATAAGCTCCAGTTTCCCACTGAAATAAAAGTGCTCATAGGGAATTGTGGAGCTCAACTAAGGAGAAAGCCATTTAAACATGTCTTACCAAAATTTTATCCAGACTGGTAATCACTGTTTCTGAGATTGCTTCCTCCTACCAGACATGCGCTTGCTTTTTCAACAGCTTGTCTGTGCTTCATCTCATCAAAGTTTAGACACCATCTAGCATATATGCTGATTTTTGTTGCCTAGTCTCCATCATTAAATCAGATCCACAGAGCAATATAAATGGACAGATGATTCCTTATGAATATTCATCCAAGATATTTTAGAAGTCTTCCGTGATGAAGTTGAATCACTTTCTGAAAATTCCTGTTCTTCTATGTTAAATCCAGAGACAGGGCATATAGTTTAAATGGCTTACAAGATGTTTATAAGTTTACAGTTAACTGAAACAAAACCCTATTTTAAAGAAGAAATGAAATGTCTAAGCACTTCTACAGTCAAATGTACAAGTGTTATTCACCAGAGAGAAAAAAAATCACTTCAGAAGTTAGTGAGCATTGAAGAGTTACTCCTTTCCACTGTAAGCACAATGTTTCTGCTTTGGGACACACTCCAGAGAATGATCTCTGGCCAATACAGCCTTTCTGCTGATGATTCAGAAATAGTCCCAATAAAGCTAATTCTGGCCCTTCTGATCTTGCTAGTAGTAACAGTAGTGAGTGGCAGCTCCCATCTAAACAATGTAAGGCCACAATTGTCTGTAGAAAAAAGCTGTCAAAGTTTCATGTTAATTTCTGCAACATATGTCAGGAAATTCTAGCAGATCATGATGGAAAGGAGATTTCAAAAAAAAAAAAATACACCACCACCCCTGCCAAGTTTAAAGGGTGATGTCTGTCCTTTCCTGTCTCAATGTTTTCTACTTGAGTTGTGCTTCCATTATCCTTGCAAAGGCAAGTTCAAAGAGATCTCGAGAGTTAAATATGACTGAATAGATTAAATGTTCAAAGGATTGACACCAGGATAGGCAGTATAGCAAACTATGGCTTTGCCTTTCTTTTTTTTTTCATATATCTGCTCTATCAGTCACTTAAGAAGGTAATTTAGAAATCTAAGGAAAAAAATCGGATTTCTAAACATACATAAATATGCCACTGACATATTTTCATTAATATTCATCTCATGTACCAGTGCATGTTGGTACTTAGTGGATCCCTATAATGCAAATTTAGAACAGAAGCAAGTGAATGAATCTTGTAAGATTGCTTCTTTACAATATTTTCAATATCAATGTTTTGCAGCCAGACTTGTTAGAAAATAAAAGAAAAAGCAGTGGGTTGTTCATCTGTTTCAAACTCAGAGCAGACAAATAGAGCTCTACAGTAACTAGTAATCATTACGTTCCTATCATACCATCTCATCTGTAGCAAATTAATTATTTAGCTGTAAAGTCTAACTTATACAGCCACCTTCTGCTGCAAAAGCTAATAAAAATGTATGCTTGGATTTGTTAGTACTGAAGGACACCAGTTAGCCTGAATTGTGCTATCTTCAACAATTAAAACCAAGTGAACATATTAAAAAAAAAGATAAATCTTGAACAGTAATTTTAAAAAAATCTATGCAATAGCAACTCCTACATAAATTCATGTGAAAAGAGATTTTTAAGGGATTTTTAAAGAAAGAGAGATGGACTGTGCTAAGTTTCTAACTCTGAATAGGGAATGAGGGAAGTGTGTGTGACAGCAACATCTTAAGTAGAACATATAACACTTGTTACAGAAGAACCGTGTTATTTCTGTTCATTGAGTGCATCAATGGCATGTTCCTAATTTATTTAGTATCTGCTGCTCCAGCCTGTCAGACACTGCGTTACATTTGGACACGTATGCTCTATAGGGATTTCACAAGATTAAGAGGTTTGTTTTGTCTATTGAAATCAAGATGACCTCTCCCATGCATCTAGAAGAATGATATCCATTAGTGCTGACAAACATCCTTACAGCTGTTGCACTTGATCTCTGAAGTTTATTTATTTTTACCTCTAAGCAGGATGACCACTGACCATGTCTTGGTACCTTAAAAAAAAAGTACTGAATATAAAATAACCAAAATAACAAATAAAAAACCCAAAATAACATAAAGAAATGGTGATTAAAAAACCTGGTTTCCTCTTGGATATCTGTACAATTAGTAGGAAATAACATGAGAAACATTTCTCTCTAGTCCTTTTCTAACCTTTCACACAATAGTTTACATGCTGATCAGTAGCAGAGGAATAGTTATAAGTGCTATTGCCGCAGAGTAGGATTCTTACCAATATATGTAGAGAAAGCCTTCTTTTCAGCTGCTGAGGATCTGATTTTTTGCCTGAGACTTGTCAACAAATATTAAAAATATCAGCTACACAAACATAAAAAAAGAATTGTAAATAGTAAGTATGCAATAGGATCTAAATTTAAGATAGCGTGGGAAGAAGTGCAAGATTGTACCGCATTGCTGCAAATGGCATCTCAGATTTCTAAAATCCTCCATTACTGTCATCGGGTTTATTAAGGGAAGGGGGGATAATGCCAGCCTCATCTCAGTCCCACAAAATACCATAAATATTCTTATGACTATTTGTAATGTGTTGTTTTTTTCCTATGTCACAGACCCATCTATCACACAGCTCACTAAAATAATTGAAGGGGAACCTGAGTTCAAAATAGTCAGGGAAGGGGAGACAATAACTAAAGTGATTCATGGAGGTTGGTATGCTTTCAGCAACTCAGTTAAAATTTGAAACATTCACTATTCCCAGTCAGTTTCTACTTTAATGTAAGTCTTTCATGTGGTATGTTAGACAACTGTTCTGTTTTTAACAAAACTTTCTGGAAGTATTGTGACTTTATTGTATCGTTTCATTATCATGCATTTCAAAAGAAGGATTTATTTCTTTTATTTTTGCCTAGCTGTATCCTGTAGCTACATTCAAGACAGTGTTAGAAATACTCTACCTGCTATCATAGCATCTGTCTCTGTTAAGAATTATTTACTGGCTGTTGTCCTGCAATCAAAAATCCAGTACAAGAACCTGTGATAGAAAATCAATTTTATCAGATAGAGAGGTAAACTTTGCTGCTTGCTAAACTAGTGGCATTGAGAAGTTCATATCTAGGGTGCTTTTGAGGGAAAAGCAGTATGTGACCAACCTAAATTTCAGGGAAACTTTGTTCCTGGTGTCCCCTGAACAGTTTTATTTTTTGTAAAATATGCAATGGTATTTCCTTTTGTGCTTCAGTAAGTTTCAGTGTCTCAGAAACAGCACTTATAACACTGTTCATTACCTGATTAATGTCTTCAATTTAAAAATCCTTGTAGAACCAATTATTAAAACATATACCAAAATCATTGATGGGCGACCTGTGGAAGTGACGGAGAAAAAAGTAACAGAAGAAAGAATTATTCAAGGTAAATTATGCTGAGCTATTCATACTTAGTGAAGTTCACCATTACATGCATTACTTAAGTAACACAACTTAAGTTCTTTCCTAATGCCTAAACTGTGTTTCATAGAGAAAAGAATTTTTCCTAATGCTTCCCACTATGTATGGCTCAAATAAAATAGTAAATATAATGAAAAATGCCAGCATTTCAGACCTCATATTTCCTTTTTTTCCCTCTGTACTAGAAACTGATGTTGAAACTAAAATGTTAAGTTCTCAAATGTTTCATAGGAGTAATAAAAGCAAAAATGTCTATTTACAGCAGTGAATCCAGACTCTTTTTGCGCTTAGAAATATTTGATATCTGACCTAATACAACAAAATTATTAAAACTGTGTCTTACTTTAAGAATGTGAGAAAATATTAAATATAAGTATGTTAAATTTGTCTAGGTACTTTCCTGAATAGCTCTTAATACTACTTGTAACCAACTTTCAGTTTAATTTGAAACACAGTGAAAAATAAAATTGTCATAAAAGGAGGCTGAAGCATGTTAAAACCAAGACCATTTTAGTGTTAAATAGGAAAAAATAACTTGCATGCTATCCTGTTACATCTGATTAAAGTCACTGTCTCACACATCTTGATTCCAGGTCCTGAAATAAAATATACCAGAATTACTGCAGGTGGTTCAGACAATGAGGAAAAGTTAAAGAAATTACTTGAAGAAGGTGAGTAACCTTGTTTTCTTTCCTTCCTTTTTAAAAAAATTAAAAATTGTATTACTTAAGAAATTACTGAATGGATACTCTATGTTTTCAGCAAAGGTGCTCGTCTGCAAAATCATACCCAGAGATTAAACCTCAGAACCTGAGAAATGTCCAAATCTAATGTTCTGGTTTGAGCCTCTTATTTTCGTATTTAAATGAGCTCCAAAGTTGAGGTGGCCTGGGTCTAAAATATAGTATGCTATGTTTGTCATTAAATATGGTGTTTTCAGTGTTTACATGGAATGTAACATCTTCACAGATTAATTTTGTAATTCAGCAAAATACTATGACAGGATTAATTCAGTAATATGCTGATTGTCAAATGTTTTCTGTAAATCAATTTTTTGCCATAACCTGTATCCTATCAGAGGTTACCAAGGTGACCAAATTTATTGAAGGTGATGGTCATTTACTTGAAGATGAAGAAATCAAAAGACTTCTGCAGGGAGGTAATTCAGTGTATTATAACTAACCTTTTTGCAACAGGTTATGATAACTGAAATTCCTCTCAGATACGCTCATCTCAACATTTTAAAGACTGACCTAATGGAACCTAATTTTAACAGGAGAAAAAAATAGAATGTCATATATGAAGTGCCAGATGTCCATGAAATGAAAAGAAGTACCAAAGTTTGATAAATCAGTATTTTAGTAACATTGATCATGAAAATAAAATATTGATTCCTTTCAGTCTTTAAAAAGTTATCTAATTAAAACTCAGGGGAGCAATGAAGATTTATTCCACTAGCTGTGAGGTCTTTTTTTATTAAGCAAATTTAAATCTATGAAAAGACACGAAGTTGAAAGCATTATAATAGGCCAAATTAATCTTACTTATTAATTTTTCAGAAATGAATATTCATTGCCCTCAAGTTAATAATTAAAGGCATGTTTAGCATCCTTCTTTCAATGCTTACAGGTAATGGATACCAAGGCATTAACTTTAATTTTCTTCAACTATAGCATTCCAAGGAATGGTTTTCTTTCCTTCTTGCTCTCTTAATTCTAACAATTTTGGCAATATATAACCAGTAGCTGTAGAAAAATGGTAAAAGAAGTTGTGCTTATGAAATTAATCTTTATCTATGAATTTGGAATGTTCTCTGCTTACTGTACATTAGAAAAACTACCTATAATAGCAGTGGGGAATAAAAAAAGAGAATTCAAGTGTTATATTTTTAGCAAATGTTAGTGCAAACCAGATTTAGAAGCTCAAAAATACGTATGGATGTTTCTTTTTGCATAAATTATCTGAATCTATTTCATTTTATGTTCACTTTTTAGTAAGTTAGAAACTTGAATACCAGTGAAGTAGCTCACAGCCAGCTGTACAGTCACTGAAATAAATCATGTAGTCTTTCAAAGGCACTGGTCTGTGGATGTGTCTTAAACTTAAGTAAAAAATTTAGTCATGGCTGAATGGCTGAACAGCTTTCCACCAAACAAAACCATCCTAGTTGATAAAACAGCTAATCTAAGAGAAAAGCCAATATATGGCTATGAACACTGTTGACATTATTTCTTTCTTCTGTTGTAAACACCTAAATCTTAGTTTTACAGATCTAAGCCAGTATTTGCCTGTAATCATTGGAGAGAAATGGGAACTTCCAGTGAGTTTTTCATCTTATCCTAAGTGTCCCAGCTATGTGAAAATAATTGTTCTCTGGTGATGCCTATTTCAGTGTTTGATGTTTAAAAGGAATGTTGAAAATGAAAAAAACTATAGCAAGAAAATCCCTCCATATATTGGACTATGTTCTATTGGTGTCAACTAGGCAATAGAACAGGACCAAAGTTTATCTGTAAAACTTTCAAGATTCTGGTGACAGTTTTAATGCCAGAATCTAACAATTACTGTTGTAGTTGTAATCACCTTCAGTTACAAAGGTATACAATTAAACAGACATAAGCTGTAAGATACATCTTACAGTGATCCTATAGGTGTATAGAAAAGAGATAAATAATTTATCTGTGGAAAATCTGGGAAAAAAAATATTGTCTCTTGAATTCTTGCTATTTCTCCTTGTTATTATATGTTTGATTGCATAAGCATCCTGCTCTAAAGAATGGACCAAATAGGCAGATTTGTCTCTTGTTTTAATTTGATTTTTCTCTATCCTTTCTATGATTTATCCAGTCAGCTATCCTTGGCTGCCATGATAATATCCCACCATACATGTAGCCAATAAAAGCAGATACACATGCTGCTTTATGGCTGTTGGTGATAATGGTGATAATGCCTTATGTCCTTCCTGTCTATATCAAATTACTTTTGTTTTACTGAAAATTTCCTAAGCATTTAATTCAGAGTCCAGACACAAGTGAATGTATTACCGCTGTCTAAAGTAAGAGAACAATTTCCTATGGGCTGTAGTTCTACTCATTCAATATCCATCAATACTTATTACAATTGGCAATCTTGCTGAAACAAATATTCCAGCCAAGATTGCAACAAATGACTCTCAGCCCTAGAGATGGAATCACCTGTGGCAGGGCCAAGGAAATCAATAGAACCTTATGGCATGAGTAACATGGTGGCCTGCATACACCTACGCCCCCAAAATGACATTGTTTCCTCTGAAGGCTCCTTGCATAAGAAAAAAATGCTATGCCAGATTTAACTCATTTGTTTTTGATGCTTATCGTAGCTGGAACTGAGTACACCAAGGTTACTAAAGTAATTGAGGGAGAGCCACAGATTATCGAGAGAGAAATCAAGAAAGTCCATCTGGAAGGTTAGTTTGTCTGAAAATCCAGTATCACTGAGACCTTCTTTGTCTGAAGTGATCATTCCAGGTGGGGTTTTGAGGTATCTATTCACAAAAATTACTTAGATCTGAAGCCAGTATTTTAGTAAGAACAGTTTTATAATTGTTTTGGAAAACAATTATTTCACTGATGTTGCAGAGAAAAATATTGAGGCTTATCTTGTGACTAAAAGTAACTAAAAGATTTGGCGGGCATAGCAGACAAAAAGAAATGTCTAACCACAAAGCTTAGGTTAAATATTTGAAGGAACATGCACCATAAGAATTGCTTTTCCTCTAAGCAGCACATCCAGAAGAAGAACACGTGAGTTGTTTTAAACTTGAGTTATTTCTTGTCAGTGTTAATGTGATCTGTTTATGTGAGGGGTTCTCAACTTGGTGATGTGGGGTAGGGTGGAGGGAATATAACCTCTAGGGCTGGGTAAATATCTCACAGGGTCCTGGAATTTCTCTGGCCTTACCCTGTTGTTAAATGAGTGAAGATCTTGAGTTAGAAAACGTTGAATGGTGTCGCCGTCCAAAATGAATCTCTTAAAGGAGACAAATACCATTCAAACTGGCTTTATGCCAAAAATGTGTTCTTCAAGTTTAGCAATCACTTTTTAATGATCTTCATTCAAAGATAAGAAGTAGCTTGTTCAGGATTTCTTTTGTATTTGCATGTATGTTCTTTTCAAATTCTAATAATGCAGAGTAAGTTATTCCATCAGACTTTGAACTAAAATCATAGGAAAACATATTATTTCTTGTGGAGAATGAAGTAAAATATGTTTCTACTTTTGAAATTTTTAACTCGGATCTAAAAACTGAAGGTGAAGGATAGTGTTTGTGCATCTTCTGTATTAAGTAGTACAAGGCACGCAGAGAAGTCAACTACTGCCTGTAAATGACAGACAAGCGTGATCTTCAACCATGAGTTTTATCTGAAGGCATATTTGTATGGACAGCACATAAGTATGGAAAGCATACTTTGGATGGACCATATTCTGTCCTGGTCAGGGCAGTGCAGAGCTTGAAATTTTCTAGCACACTGATGCAGACAATACCCAGTGTTTAGCTTCAGCTGTAATGAGGTGAAATCTGTCTCTCAGGGCTATGTATTTATCTACCTTGTACCTCAGGATGAAAAGACAACTGACTGCACCTGGTTAAGCAAAGATGCAAGTACTTCATGGCAGTAAAGAAGGAAAAATACCACAGTAATATTTCTGTGACAGTAAGAGAAGAATTATCTCTTATACCTGTGAAATGGTTTTCCACCCATGAGGAAATTTTTTTAAAAAAAAATCTCAGAGTTTGATAAGAAAGAAGAAAAAGTGTCCATAGTTTCACTGAGTCAGTATTTTGGAAAACTGATGCATCTGCTAATGAGAGTGGTACCTATTCAATAGCCCTTACTCTACTCTACCATATAAAACAGGAGTCTGAGAAAAATAGCTTAACTGTAAATGTGGAATCATACTGGAATCATTTGACTCTCAAAGCAGTTACCCAAAGAGAGCTGGAAATGTGGCCAACATCTTGCGATAGTTGAGTTTCAAGCGTGTCACTTGTAAATAATTTCTGAAGCAACATCTATACAGCAGACCTAGACATCCTCTGCAAAATACTGAGGCTGAGTCCTGAACTGTACGTTAACCTGAGCTTGTACATCGCTGACAGTGCTGAATGAAGAGCATAGGCGAAACATCCTGGCACCTACTTACATCATGTAATCATCTGTAGGAAATCAGTGTAACTAATGGATTCATTCATACTGTTATAATGTAAAGATACTTTTGAAATGTTGATAAGATTTAATGGATGACTGCATATGACAGAAATGTATAAATTGTATTATAAGCATTCATGTTTGAGGTGATCAAGTCAACATACTAATGGGACAAAGTTTTATATTTACCGAAAACCTTAAAGAGCAAACTTCGCAAGTCAGCAATGGGTTTCCAAAATTTCTAGTGAGTTTTAATTCAAAGACTCTTACAAATAACTTCTGACTGCAACATTTCTATTTTCTAGAAGCACCTGTACGGAGAGTACAGCCAACCAGGAGGACACAAGGTAAAAGCAAAACATACATTTAAACATTTTACTATTAATCAAATTTTATTCTCAGTTACATTAAAAGTCAAGAGGGGGAAAAATACCCTTAAGAAAACAGAGTTCAAAAGGAAAGTGTTAGATTTATGCTTTTAAAAGAAGAAATTTTAACAAAGCTTAGTATTGGTAATTATTTGGTTTCTAGATTTTTTTTCCTATTTATATTTCTATCTGAAAACAATTTAGACTATGTACTTTGGTTGAACAGTGTTTCAGATTAGAATAATGCCATCAAAGCGATATTTAGCTCTGGAGTCTAACACTGAAAATGGAGTTGTGAGATTTCCCGCCATGAGATTCTACATTATTTTCATCAATTAAGAAGCTGAGAGAACATTGTAAATTCCTAGCTGCCAGCACAAGAGTGAAATGTTTGGCATCAGGCTTCATCTTTCCTCTTCATGTGTCTCTTTCACAAGTAAATACAGTATATAGTGTAACTATATTGTATATGATTATAGGTAATAATTATGGTTCTTTTTCCATTTTTCCCAGGGGGAGCAGGAAGAAGGAGGACAAGACTAGCTTATTCCTAAAAGGTTTTCAAGATAGAGTCCACAGAATTACAAACTAACAACATGGTCTTTGAGAGAAAGAAAAACTGTTAAAAAAAAAAGAGAGAATATTAGAAAAAAGACATTGTTTTGATAGCAGACTGTAAACTGAACCATGAATCCACAAAAAGATGTGAAGTTACTATTAGCACAGTGCTCACTAGAAGGAGTAGTCCATTGAGGGTGCTTTAACTGCTCTTGAGAATAAGCAGTATGTAAGGTGGGTTCCTGGAACTGCTGAAGATCAGCTTCTATAGAACCAGGATTCCTTCTTATGCTGACTAGGAAGTGTTTGCAGGATTGGATTCCAAAAGGGCAGGGAACAATAAAGAGTGTATTTTTTTATTATTATTATTTCCACTAAATAAGAAATATGAATGAAATTAGATAATTTCTAGAAAAAAAATAACTTCAGGTGGCTTTTAGAGTGATCTAAGGAAATGAGATGTAAACATAGCACGTTTGGTTCAGTAGTATTGAATACGTTTTATAAGTCAAAATTCATCATGTGTTTAATGTCATAATGACACCAGTAACGTTACCTTTTTTAAACAAATATGCCTTGTATTAAATATATCCTTTTTTTTGTTCTATATTGCATATCCAAGTTTCTTATAGTAACATGGCTAATGGAAGCTCTTATAAAGTAAAAAGCAAATGTTATGAGCTTCTTGGAATGTATTTGAGATCATGTTGACTTCTTTATTTATAAGAAAAATCATTCCCATTAAAAGAATCCTATACCAATAGATATACTGAGATTCTTAAATGTTTTCCCACTTTTCTCTGAATGATATGATTATTAAAGTGGATTATAAAAGGGATAAATAAAATGCATGCAAGCAGTTAACTCAGCATGGAAAAAGGTTTTACAAAAATGAGGCTACGTCTGAAAGCTTTTGTATCAAAACATGCTTTGCTAATGTCTGGTGCTAATGTGGATTTTTCTGTAAATTATGTCAATTTTATAACTCTAGTTTTGTACTCATAAAAGTTTTTGCCTTTATTAACAGAAGATGGAAAACAATTAGTCATGGAGTAGAAAATAATGTGTTCAAAGTGCCTTAATTCTGCAGACCAAAGTTTCAGAAGAGTTATCTAATGTTCTTTTGTACTTCTGTTTTGAAACAAATACTTAATAAAGAAATTGGCTGAACTGTGCTTGCTTTCATTTATAATTTTTTTTTAGTAGTAAAGCAAATTCTAAATATTCTTAAGCTTTTAATGTAGTTTTATTTAGAAAAATATGCTTTGACAGGAGTAAACTGATGCTTCCCTTTCTCACTTAGCACATGCTAATACACTTAAATTGCATCACTCTCCTTAAACACAATTTAAAATCTTCTGTAATTCCATAATCACGTACCACGAGCACTACTCCCTGACTGGTAAAATGTATTTGAGCATTGGATTGATATGTTGTGTAGCCTTGCTGGGTTGTCAGACTCTCTCAATAAAGTGACCTCAGACAGATTTTAACCCTGGTAAGAGATAGAGCTTTTAAGTGAGAATGAGAGCTCTTAGGAATGCCTAGAGGGTGGACTGAAGCTGTCACCTTTCCCCGGAGCTTTTGACTGTCATTAAATCATTAACTTTAATCTACTTTCTTCACTGCTGTACCACCATGAGCTGTCAGTCAAGTAAGATATTAAAGGACAGTAATAACGTTAGGGGAGGAAAATCTTCCTTTTCTTCTCCCAAAAAACCCAACAAAACAGTAGGAGATGGGGAATAAAATGGAAAGGAACTGACAGAGAAAGTATGTACAGGTACTGGAGAGGAAGCAGAAGGAGGCAAGATAAAATCTGTCCTGTGGTTTAAATTTTCACGTTGGAATAAATTTATGACATGGTATATTTTCTGCTTTGATAACATTCTAAAACCTTTGGTAGTCATTAAAATAGCTTTCTGTACTTCACCTTTCATTAATATAATCCAGGTGAAATAAAACAAAGCATAAAGGTCACTCCTCCTCAAACATTTGTCTCCCTATACACTGTCCATCTGAGTCCTTCCTTGACCACAGAAGGTGTCTGCCCACCTGCACTGTACACTAAAATCTCTTTTGATGGAGTGGCTTTTCTTATTTACCTGAATAAGAAACCTTTCACAACCTTCTTATAACTATTTTTAATATAGTTAGTAATTTCTGGCTCAGCATGGACAGTGTTTTATCAAAGAGCAGATTTAGAGAACTTTTGTGACTACAGCTCCCCCCACCCCATTATACATTTCCTTTCACCTTATGGTAATTGAAGCTACTATAATGTGATTAAACAAAGAATTAGAATGCTACCAAGTATAAATGCTTATTAATTATAGAGAATTCACTCTTTTCTTTGGTGTTTCCTTATAATTTCTT
>NW_010208682.1:0-29183 GCF_000695765.1 Mesitornis unicolor | reverse complement strand
TTGTGGATTTAAAAGCAGGAATGCTCAGTTCATTCTCAAAGCACTTTATCTGCTTGCTTTGGTATCCTGTATAAAAAACTGATGCCAAAGAATTTGTAACTGGCAGTTCTCCCAGTTCTGTCAGTTTTGCCAGCAGTAGATGCACAAAAGTGATCTATAAAATCACTGAATATTCATGTTTGTTTTAAAAATAATGATATTATAGAATTACACATTTAATTGTTACTTTTTATTTTCTGGAAAGTAGGATTTGTATCTACATGCTTTTCTTTGTGAAGTAGGATGTAATTTTATTTTTAACCAGGAACAATTTTCAAAGACATTTATTTTATAGAGATTTAACTGACATTTTAAAAAGAAAGATGGTTTGCATTATCTCATGGACTTTGTGTTTCAATCAAATGCCATTTGTATAAATTGGAGGCTATCGAAATTAAATGTACACCAGAATAATGCAGCAGTTTTTTAGGAAAATGCTAGACAGAATGTTTTCAGGTTATATGTTAACTATAAGAAGGGATGAAATAAAAGACTTCTTATAGCAAAAGTGTATAGTGCTCAGAGGCATTAACAAGTATTGGTCAAAGTGGCAAAAAGTTATTCTTTTAACATTGCTAGTAATTGGAAACAGTGCTTATTACTAGCAATACAATTGGTTAAAACACTCAAAAATCCATTTGTCTAATGATTTAATAAAGCTGGGAATAAATAATAAAAAGTCAAAGGCAATCACTCTATTTTAGTATATGTGTTCTGAGATTAATTTCTAGCAAGAGGAGTATTAAATAGAAATTAGACTAGTTGTTCTCCTGCTTGGAAAATACAAGAAAACTCATTACTTTTTTTAGGCAATAGATCTCCAGTCATCTTACAAAAAAGTTAACGTTGTTGTCTCGGTTTTACAGATGGAAACATTTAGTCAGAGAAAAAATTAAAACCTCTCTTCTGCCTTTCAGTTTTTTTCACTGTTTTCCAGATCACACTTTTCTGGTTTCCTAAACACTACCTAACATCTGACATCAAAGTGTCATAAAAATATTGACATTTTGTTACTCTAATGGTGGTACTTTGTGTAGTTTTATAAGAGCATCTGTAGTAATAGGACAATTGATAGAGGTGACGTTCCTCCTGATCTTCTGTCTCTGCCCCGTTTGGGTGCTCCGTGGACAATGTGCAAATTACCAAACCTGCTCTGCTTGGCAGGAGGTTACAGCCATCAGATAGGCCTACCTGTGCAAAGTACCATGTTCTCAAGAAGCCATCCTGCTGCTGTGGGATTAATTTGGAGGCCCAGAAGTTGTTTATTTTGGTCTTATATGTACCCTTGAGATTGATTCTAAGCAGACTACCATACTCTCAAATAAATACAGCCAGAAATATCCATTTCCTCAAATGTCAAGCTCAGAAATGGACATTGTAGTAGGTCTCTGTTGGATGAATAACATCCAATGAGTTTTACATCTGCAAATCAAGTTTCTTAAATGCAAATTTCCTGCATTTGCAGAAATGACTGTAAAAAGCTGCAGAGTAACATCAAACACATACTCTGATTACTTTATAAAGACAACAGTATAAAATCTTAACTAATGTCAGGAAGCATTATTTTTACCATTTCCATTTTGACAAATGAAAACATGCTGTGCAAGAGGCCATCTCCAATGTAAATCTCTTTTTATGTCATTCATCTGTCAAAAGATCTAGAACAGCAACACTAAATGAACAAATTCCACTTTTTGTCCCCGGAGTATTTTAATAAGATAATTGGTGGAGGCAACAGTCCTCAGAGATTAATGTGTATTGAAATTTGTTCTTTTACTGTCTGAAGCTCAGAATTGCTAAAAGACAATCCGAGATGGATTGTCTGAGTAGGGATAACAAAGTCTAGGCACAATTCAAATGAAAGAAGACCCAATTTATTTGAGTACTGGGCTGCAAAAGTTCCTGACACTGACATGAAATGCATGGGTCCTACTCTTTGTAATTAGACTGTGTGTGATGTAGAAATTCTCTTTGAAATTCGTGATGGCACAGAGCTTCATGTTCAGTTATCAAAGAATGGTTTTCTTCTGCTTCTCCTCCACATAAGTCACAACTATGAAGATTTCAAAAGCTCACCTTCTCCTTTGCATTACCTTTATCCAAATGTATGTTTTTTTAGCATTTCAAGAAATGAAAGTATAAAAGCTTGCCAGTAGTTGGCAAGGGTTGTTTTTTCAGTATGTCAATAATCTAATTTTGACAAATACAAATGTTTTTGCATCAGTATAGTACTCTTTTTTTAACTAACACTAATTAAAAATTCAGTTATATATGAGTTCTGTGTTTAACTGCTAGCACAGAAAAGGAAATATTAGCTACAGATTCTAAATGGGGAAGAGAATAATTCTTTGTAGTTCAAGTAATTAGTGAAAGGTCATCAGGATGACATTATATCATTAGAGGCACCGCACATTATTGACTGAAAGCTAACAGTCCTTTTTATCCAGAAGACCTTTCAGTCTCCTTTACAGACATACTAATTCATTCCTAATGTCATACTAGATTAAAATGCTTCTTTTCTTAGTTCTTTAACTGGCATCTTTTAAATACCACAGAGATCAAGCTTTCATTTATGGATTTCTTCCTTGATAAACAGAAGTAACGTCTATGATGGAACATGTAACTCAGAGGAATGGCATTAGCATTTACACTTCAAATCATAAAGTTCACACATCCTCATGTTCTGGATTTCACATTCTTGATTCACTTTCTGGTCTGATACATCTCTTGTCTGCTCAGATTTCTTGACTTTTTATTTTAATTTCCATATCTATGCTGCTAAATAGAACATAACTAGAGAATTTGCTCATGTATTTAGATTCAGTGTCATATACAGTCTGCATCCACACTACACAGTGTTTTGTCCTCAGTTTCTTTTAGCCACTGATGCCCTAATGGTTTAATTTTCTTGGCAGAGGCTGGGGAAGGATGTCTTTTCTTCCCCCACCCTGTTTTAGATTGTGTGAAATAACATGGTGCTTTTGTAGGTGCTGTTTTAACATGACACAGAAATTTTGAATTATATGCACTGTGGTTAAGTGTACAGGAGTTAACTGAGAGTGCAGATCCTGCTGGGGTAGAGTTGGAGGAAGAGAGAAGCAAAACTTGTGCAGCCTTGCCTATGCTGTGTGTTGGAACTTTTCCCGGAATCTATTATTCACAGATTAAGGCATGGGACTGGCTCAAAAAGCGCAAGCTGGTGTGGCCCAAACCCATACTACTCTACTCTTATCAGTAGAGCATTGTGTCCAGTACTGCATCTCATTCCCATATACTGCTTATAGTACAGATGTAGCTATGGACTAGGATAGGTGGAATTCCTTCTTTTTATATGTTGTACCTCATGTTTAACTTCATCTAAGCTGATGTAAATTAGGTGTTGTAATATTAGTATAGGTCTGGCATTCTCTAATGTGTGGCAAGTGGGAAAACAAACAAACAAAAATTACTAGTTTCAGACATCCTTTTATCAAATTCCCTGCCATCTTTCTTTATAATTTCCAATAATAAACTCATCTCTAGTAACAAATGCATGAAATTCACCTGTGTAAGAGGTGATCACTTTTATCTACATACCACATTGTCTAGATTATTTGTAGAAAAAAATATGAACTTATGCTTCCCCTGGACATCACAGAATCATAGAATGATTGAGGCTGGAAGACATCTCTGGAGATCATCTAGTTCAACCTCCCTGCCTAAGCAAGTACAGATAAAGCAGGTTGCTTGGGCCTGTGTATAGGCATGTGTTGAGTATCTTCACAGATGGAGACTCCACAGTCTCTGTATAACCTCTGCCAGTGATTCGTCACCCTCACAAGAAGGGGTTTTTTCCTATGTTTAAATGGAATTTCTTGTATTTCAGTTTTGTCCATTGCCTCATGTTCTGTGACTGTTAACCTCTGAGAAGAGCCCATTTCTGTCTTTGTTACACCCTTCCTTTAGGTATTTATGAACATTGCTGAGATTCCCTTGAGCCTTCTCTTCTCCAGGCTGAACAGTCCCAGCTCTGTCAGTCTCTTCTCATACATCAAATGCTCCAGCCACTTCATCATCTTTGTGACTATTTCCTGTACTCACTCTAGTAGCTCCATTTCTCTCTTGTAGTGGGGAGTCCAAACCCGGACACAGTACTTCAGGTGTGGCCTCACCAGTACTGAGTAGAGGAGAAGGATCAACTCCCTTGACATACTGACAGTGTGTTTCCTAGAGCAACCCAGGAGGCCATTGGCCTGCTTTACCCTGAGGATGACCCATAGTTGATAGGTTGTCTAGTAGGACCCAATGTACTCCTCTGCAGAACTCCCAGCTAGTTATCCTACAGCCTGCACGAGTGCCTGAGATTATTCCTCCCTAGAGACACAGCTTGGTTTTTGTCTTTGTTGAACTTCATGAAATCCCTGTCAGCCAATTTCTCTAGCCTGTCTTCTGAATGACAGAATAGCCATCTGGTAGATCAATCACTCTTCCTTGTTTTGTAGGCTGCAAACTTGCTGCAGGTACACTCTGTTCCATTGCCCAAGTCATTAATGTGAATATTAAACAGTACTGGGCCCAGTACTGACCCCTGGGATATAAAATTAAATTTAAATTAAATTAAATAAAATTAAAGATGCTGCTGGTTGTGATGTGCTAGATGTTGAAGCTATGAGAATTGCTACTTACTGCATGCCTGCTTTATAATCATACACGTCCTTATAACTCCTGCCAATACTTTTTCGGGTTGTTTTAATCACATCTGGGTTGAATCACAGGCATTCATCCCTCTAATTGCTATTCCAATTATCTTTTAAATTTTTTCTCAGCAAAATATTTAATGGTTTTTTCGACAGCTGTATTTCCCACAATGGAACATGTGGCCTGAGTCAGGGCCACACTGAAGCCATGTGATGTGAATGTGATGGTAAACAGAATTAAAACAGCATGTTTATTAATTGAGAAAAATACATCAGTGCAAGAACTACTGGTCAGGGCAGGGGACTTTTGCAGGGACGTAGAATGGAGTGACTTGAGGTATTATTTGCAGAAGTTTACCCTAGGCTCTTCTGGCTGTTGACTGTACTGCAAATGAGGTCTAAGACACCTCTTAAGGTCATCATTGAAGCCGTGTGAAGAGTGAAGAGCTCAAATGCCTGTCTGTCACTGTCTGTGACCATGACCTATAGCAAATCTAGACCGTGCAGTTCTCAATGGCAAGTAGAGATCCATCTGTCTACAGACACTTCGATATATTTGTTTGGAGGACTTAGCAGGACTTGTTTCTGTCTCTTATGAAGACCTTGTTTACCAAGTCCCATTCAGCAGTGGAAGATACAGATTGATTGGTGCATGAAACTGCTGAGCCCCCTCGTTCTATCTCTAGAAAAAAAGCAGCTATGATTTAATTGGGAAAGACTCTTCTTTCCAGGGAGGGCAGAAGGATAACTCATTGCTGGATCCCAGCTGGTCAGAGACAGGAAATATAGTAAGTACAATTTTTAATGAGGAATTTTGCCAAAGAGCTTTTTTAAATAAGATGTATATTGCAGAAGTTGGGTTTTTTTTTGCATTTTCATATGAAATTGGATATGGATGAGGTCATCTTTGAAAAGGCTTATTCTGTAGTGCCAAGACCTTGGCCACTGCAAGGCGCACACCTCCTGTACAAGTCTGCAGAAGTCTCAGGAGTATTTCCAAGATAGTTGATCATCATGTGTGTCCCAAATATGCCCTAACTCTATTGGGACAATACCTGAGTGTTTAGTCTCCTCCATCTCCAGTCCTCAGAAAGGATTCTGAAAACGTGAGCCAGGGAGATGTCGTGCCACAATCCAAACAGAAGCAAATTTGGAACAAAACAGCTGTACATCAAATGTGTATTTATTATTTCTCCAGCTGCAGATCAGAGACATTACAGATGGAAAAATCTTATTATATCATGTTATCGATCTCTTGCCAAGGCTGGATTGTTCCCCGCTGATACAGTCTGTAATATTTTGCCCGGGCGAGTGGTACCTTCCCACAGTTATTCTCTCACATTATCCTCAGAGCTACTTTCCCATGTTTTGCTCCCCTTTCTGGCTCAGCTGCTGTCAGACTAGGCAGACATATTCCATCAAGTACTCCTTCAGTAGAAAAGACAGCTGTTTTAGCCATAACAAGAATGAACATTCCTGTTAATGTGACAGTAATGAACTTGCTCATACTTTCCTGAAACATCTGTATGATTGGAGACCTATTATGATGTTGAACAAATAAATTATTTTGATTTAGTTTGTGGATAGTCTCATAGGTCTGTCACTTTTTTTTCCCCCTACTTAACAATGCCATAATAGTTCAGGATATGTGGTTCATGAAATCACTCAATAACGGAAGGTTTAAGGTTGAAAGGGATTTCTGGAGGTCATCTGGTCCAAACTCCCTACTACAGCAGGGTCAACTAGAATCCTAAAATATACTTAAAGACTCAGTTGCATTTGTGAAAAACTTCTTATGAGCTGAAAATGCCCTGATGTATTTCCCTCCTTGTCCCAAAATGTATTTTCCAAACACCAGTGCAATGAGAAACTATGTCGTGTAATCGCTGGCACTCCTCATGAATCAAGTAGAGTTATGTCAGTGGAAGTGTGGCTACAGATAACCATAAAACTCAGCCTTCTTTTCAGTTTCATCACTGAAAACCTTACAGGTCTGAAAGTGTTCAGCCCCTGACAGCCAGGATACCATGGCTGCCCTGGTAGCAGGCAGCAGAAAACCATTTCAAAGTCATTTGGTTTTTGACATCCAGACCCTCATATTCAAAGTTCAGAAAACTCTAGACATCTGGTTTCACAGCCAGATTTGCCTGTGAGTAGGAGCACAGCTGACTGAAATAACAAGAGAAAATCAAGAAGTATCAGCTGATCACAGAGATGCAATAAGCCATGTGTGTAAAGTACAGGCATCTGCAGTTTTGTCACTGGGAATCTTTAGACTGTGTCTGCTTCATCTACCCATACAGACTATGTACTTTGTCATAATGATTTTTTCATGTGGATAGTTTTGTGCATTTTGTAGCTGTGTACTCAACTGCAAATGTCAAAATTTGAAGCCCTGCTCTATAGTGTGATTCAAATGAGCTTAAGACAGAAACCAGTGCTAAGTGAAAAATCCTCCTCTAAATTTTATATAAGCCACTAAAGTCAGATGCTACATATGTGCCTGTGGCTTAGAAATGCAGGAGAACCCAACCAAGCCATTAATCATGGACAGTCCTCCTTCTGTTCAAGGATATTCCATTATAGTTTCTGTTTTAGTCATTAAAATGCACTACACTGTCAATGATGTCACCTTCAGCAGTAAGATCCTAGACCCGGTGCTAAACGGCTCTTTTAGATCTTTCTTTTCCTCCCTATCCAAACAGAGGATAGGGATCCAAGAAGGATTATGACAGGGCTCAGTTGGTGACATTTATGACTTATTTATATTTTGCCAGGATAGACTTTTAATGCTGCAGAAAAATACAAGGCAGGAACCATGGTCCTGATCCCATCCCTCATGGCAGGTTATATTGTGTGATGCATGTCCCCATCACTAAAGTCATACCTCCTTCCCGAGGATTCCTTTGGGAAAGATTTTTGTTCCCTTTAATCCAGCTCAATCTTAGCGTTGTTAGATTGCTCGTATAATTATATTTTTTGTTAGTAATTAGGTCAGACTCAATGCACAAGTTGGTCTCAGCTGAAACTGTACCATATGTGATGATAGCTGAAATGGCAGTTTTGAGTGAAATGAAGACTGGCATGAATGTGTTCGTGTAAACAGTTTCCAGCACTTTCTGACTACTTCCACAAGCCAGTGGAAGTGCAGCTGTTGGTGTGATCATCCAGTGCATCCTCTGCTTGCAGATCCTGACAGCCTGGACCACAAGAAAGCCTTTGGCGCAATAACCTTTGGTAATAAGATTTTCCGCTGTGCGTAAATCTGAGCAACAGTGAAACTCTCTGTAGTGAATTCGATCTCCTTTTCAGTGAGCAACAAAAGCACTTGAGTTATCCAGGGGATATTTTGTGTTTCTAAATTAGGCATTTGTTTTGTCTCACTTGGCCTGAGTGAGTGTTCTTCACCCAAAAAAGGAAGTGACATTGTAATAAACGTAAGTATGATGCACAGAGTGCACAGTATTCAGCTGTCTTCTTTAAAGTCTTTTAAGGTATCCAGGGTCAGAATTAATCTTCAGTTTTCAGACTTCATTGCCAAAACATTTAGACAGTCTCAATTTTCAACTAGCTGTAAAAATGCAAAAAATGTTTGAGGGAGTATTTATAATTTGAGATCATATTTAGAAAGGCAGGCAACAAATCCTGTACACTTAATTAATAATAATAAAAATTTTTTTGTTGTTGTTTCTGGTAAAGAGTATTACCTTCAGTGTAATAAATTCTCATGGCCTCGAAAGCTACTTAAAGATCACTGATGTGACTGCTTTATATACACATTACATGTGCGAAAATGACCATATCTGGTTCATACATTGTCCTATCTTGTTAAAAAGGAAAGCTATAAAAGATACTGCTTGTCTTATTTAAAGGAAATGCTGAACCTTTCAAGACATATGTCGTGGACTACAAACTGTACATAGAAAATTCAGCCTAAAGCAGATATGATAATAACCAGTTTAAGAAACATGCCTTGTTGATACTTTTCACAATATTATTTAAGGATATCAGCACTTTGCAGACAAGGAAAATATATTTATAGCAAAATTCTAAAATTGTCATCACGACAACAGGTCTGCAGTCAATATAAAAGGAAGATTCTGACATTTGACATTTCAGAATGTATTTTTTAAAGGAATGTAGAAAACTTAGGCACTTGGCTCTCACTGACTTTAGAATGGCAATCAAGCTTCGAGAGGTGTCTGTGCTTTTAAGGATAAATAAAGGAAGAAAAAGACGGTAAAGCACAAACTTAAATTTAGTTAAGATAAAAGTATCGGTATCAAATTTTCTTCAGAAGTCCTAAGCACTGCTATCTGCAGACAGGAAAAGCATGAGGCTCCTTTTGATGGGACTTTTTTTGTCATGTGTGACAACTGGTGAGTTTATGTGCTATATATAAGTCTGACTATTCACCAGAACATCTCTCCCGTCACTCAGCTTTGGTCTTCACCTCAAGTACCACAATGTCCCATTTTTCTCCAATGGATTCTGAGCATCCAGATCCTCTGTGAGAGAAAATAAAGGTAATTTCTTTCTTGAGCACTCTGAGAATTCATCTCAAAGCAGCTGAAATGATAGTCAAATAAAAGACTATACTTAGCTCTTTGGCAGTTCTTCTAGTCGGGAGGATTTTAACCATGGCACTAATTAATTGCATAATATCCAATACACAGACTTCAACAAAAATGCAGACATTTGTGGTGATCATAGTAGTTTCTACTACTATCAAACTTTCCATAAAGAAAAACCACTATAAAAGATACAATTTAATTCAAATGTGTAATTTTGATTTGCATATTTTACAAGCTATTCAAGCTTTTGTCTTTGACAGTAACAACAGGTAGCTTTAAAATAAGCCACAATTACTTATTTGGACTAAAACTGAGGATACAGATATCAGAGCTGATACGTTCATAGAACAAGGCTTAAAGTTTAAGTTTCAGTAAAGTTTAAGTTTCAGAAAAGGATCATAGAATCATTAAGGTTGGAAGAGATCTCTAAGATAATCAAGTCCAACCATCAACCTAACACCACTATGCCCACTAAACCATGTCTTGAAGTGCCATATCCACACGCTTCTTGAACAACTCCAGGGTCGGTGACTACACCACCTCCCTGGGCAGCCTGTTCCAGTAGTTGGCTACTCTTTCAGTAAATAATTTTTCCTAATATCCAATCCAACCCTCCTCTGGTGCAACTTGAAGCCATTTCCTCTTGTCCTGTCACTAGTTATATGGAAGAAGAGACCAACACCCCCCTCACTACAACCTCCTTTCAGGTAGTTGTAGAGAACAATAAGGTCTCACCTCAGTCTCCTCTTCCTCAAACTAAATAATCCCAGTTCCCTCAGCCACTCCTCATAAGGCTTGCTCTCCAGACCCTTCAACAGCTTCCTTGCTTTTCTCTGGACACACTCCACTGCCTCAATGTAATTTTAAATTCTACTACTACTCAGTGTTTTATTAATTTAAATAAATGGTGATCATTTCTTATACTTTCACCTTCAGCCAGATATTCTACATAATTATATGTGCTAGACTACACTTAGCTAGCACATATAACTTTCTCTTATGTGCTATGGAAATTTATTAAAATTCGATGCAAGATTAAAGGAGCTGATCCACCTATAGGACTGACCAGGGCAGGAGAAAAGGAGCTTTGCTTAGCAAAGATGAACAGCAAGAAGTACCTGGAACATAATGCATCAGATTATCTGCTGCACTGAGATTTGTAGTCTCCCTTTTTTATTTGAAGTGCATCTTTTTTTGCAGACTGAATAATTTCCTGCATGACATTGAAGCTGTTTCTCCAAGACACAGGACAACTGTGTTGAACATGTGGTCTGTCTATATTTTAATATTAATAGTCTGCTCTTTAACCTTTATTGTATATTTAGCTTTTATAGTTCTCCCATCTGTCCTGAGAAAATATGTGTTTAAACTTAATTGGCCTCTCTGAGGTTTTGCAATGCATGAATAGTGATTGGTAATGGACCTGTATTTACTCTCATCCAAGAAAGTTCTTATCATGTTTATATAAAAAACAAGCTATTATTTCCTCTTTTATCAGATCATATTCTTTAAACAAGTTTGGGTTTTTTTACAATGAAGAGCTCAGTTCTTTTGAATTTCATTTTTTTCTTTTCATAAACTATAAATATTTAGCAACAAAATTAATATTTCTTCACAAAATAACAAGATAAAACTGCAGAAGAAGAAAAATAATTTTAAAAACTCTTAGGGTAGATGGTATCTCAAGAGCTTCATGGCACCATTGAGTAACTTGAAGTATCTCATTTCAGTACTTTCCCAAAATTGTCCATTATCTTTTCCCTAAGATGTCAAAAAAATGGTGGTCCTCCAGGCTTCCTTTTCCTTGTCAGTGCAGAGGGCTGTAAGCCTACAGCAGGCAGAATCACTAATTATAGCTCATTATGCAGAGACTCCCCATAGCAGTAAATTGCGCAGTAAAGGAGTCACCAAGCAGTGGTCAAAAATTGCTAACAGAAACTTGGGCTTTGTGGCAATGTGTCATGGATGGTATGAGTTTCTGACTTTGGCTCAGGAGAACAGGTGTGTGAGGTACCTGCGCTCCATTTCCAGAAGAGATCACCATGGGAGTATCTCAGCAAACATACTTGGTGATTGTGCAGAAATATTCAGTTTTTCCCCTCAAAGAAATGGAAACTTTCTATGAGAAAATGTATTTGCACAGCTTAATTTTTCCCCTGCATTTTAGATGAACAGATTGTCACTACATGTGTTGCGATTTTTCTCTTCCACTTTGATAGAACATTTCTGTGTAATAGTTCCCTTTCTATCTCTAGGGACTTCCAGAAAATCAATAACCTTATTTTCTGATTTTACATGCCACAAAAATAATTTCAAAGCAATGATTTGTAGCTAACGGTTTCACACTTGAAATCAGTAATATATCTTATAAATTACTACATCGAACGGCACTGAAGAATGTCTGGAATTATTTATATACCGGACTAAAAATTGTCTGGTTAAATATTTCTCTGCTCTACACTTGAGATTCCTGAAGACATTATGAGCCGTATATTTGTTCTGGTGTGATTTTTTTTCCCCTCAAATTATTAGCATGAATTTACATGGATTTTAGTGCCTGAAATTCAATGATGCCATTTCAGGAAATACACAGAAATCTGTCAGTGTCCCAAAAGATGCTTAGTGCTTCAAACTTTTTCTTCATTACTTCTTATTTTGTACTTTTACCTAAATCAATCATTAAGTCTTCATCAGCCAGACTTTCCATCACAGGAACTCAAAGAGGCAGGAGAACATGTCTTAATTCTTTTAACCATAAATGTGCATGATTAAAAATTCCTCATTTACTTCTCTAGGCAGGCTTAAACCAGTGTGATTCCTTTGTTATGAGTTCAAATATGGATAGAAAAGACATTGGAGAAAGCCATAGTCATCACGTTTCATAAGTCACAGTACTCTTTGCTTGCCTCTACATTTACTGAGATACGTGATATATCACACTTCTGCTATGCAATGTGATGGGTACCTTCAGCTGCTGTTGAAATAACATTCAGATCCTTTAAAAATCTCCTTCATCATCATCTTTCAGGTTATTGAGCAGTCAAATACAGTGGTTTCAGCAGTTTTTGGTTTACAGTGTGCATATGTTTGCTGACTTAAAGATACAGCATGGATGCATTATAATAGATAATAGTGTAATTTTATGCTTTGTTGTTTTTGTCCTGCCTCTTTTGGGTTGTATGGTTCACTAAGTCATAACAATTGCTGACTGTGAAATTTTATTTTGCTTTTGTATCCATTATTTACATTTAATTTTGTTTTCCTTATTTGTTGCCATGTGTTATTTCTTAGTAAAATTCTTTAGGAATTCTTTAGGAATTTAATTTTTGCTCTTACAGTGTTTATCTATAATATTTTTAAACCCTGTGGTTTCTATTATCTTCTCAAATTAAGCAATGACAAAGCCTACTTTATATCAACAGACTATATGAACTTCAGGTCTAATTTTAATAACTAGAGAGCAATGTCTTTGCTCTCATCATTTGGATAATGGCAAGTTACGATATTGATAATTAATTAATGAGACATAAAAGTGTGAAAAATAAGCTAAAGGAGATGGCACTTCTGTAGAGGAAAATAAAGGGAACAACAGAAGTACAAATCATGCCTAAGCTTAAAAAAATAAAAAATGCAGTAATACAGTAATTTGATTGCATATAAGCTCTTCATTCCCCTTCAGCACAAGAAGCAAACATACAGACAGTAGAAACAAGATGAAATTGCTAACAGGTCCTTAAAAGCAATCTAACCAAGCAGAGTGAATATCAGAGAAGCAAGGCAAAAAGAAAAATAAAATGAAAGTAACACCATGAGAGTACCAGGATGTAATTTCTGAAATCCTAAGCAGCAAACAGAGTGATGGAAGTGCTGATCTACAGTGACACTGAAAGGGAAAACTACCCTTCATCCAGATGCATTTTGTAAATCTTTGCAATAGTGCTCTCTGGATAGGTCAGACCAGTTGCTATAAAAATTAACTCGAGTCACAAAAAGCAAAGGTCTTTCTCTAGAGTAGAATGGAAAAATATTTTGAGAATTATATGTCTTCAAATTGGTTGGACCTGATGAATTTCATTCTAGGAGTTATTCTGACATAACCTCAAGATCAAAAGATATTATCTTGAGGAATTTTTGGAAAAGGGTGAAGTACTGAAACACTGGGAGAAGTGTTTCTAGAAAAAGGGAGAAAACAGAACACATCAATTTCAGTGTTGCTGACTGGATAGAATTCAGTCCTATCCTGGAAAAGGACTTAAATCCTGGAAAAGTTCTGGATGAAGCAATCTTTTAGCACACAGTAAATAACAAAGGGAACTGTAACTGAGAGTATGGTCAATTAAAACTCATGTTGAAAAAAAGTGTTTTTCTTCTAGGTGACAGATTTTCTGGATACAAGGAGATGACCACATTAAAAAACGCATTGCCAGTAGCCTTTTGTAAGCTTTCTAAATGTTCCTAAAAAATTTTTCCTATGTTACCTCCATAGTGTACACAAAAAAGGTAAAATTATATATTACATAGGTAAAGTTTTTATTGACATGTCTTTGAAATAATCTCCACTGATTCAGTCTCAGACTTAATGTTTTGCTTCTGCAATTAGGTATTATATAGGCAGTTTATGGAACATTTGAATACATGTTCATTTTGTCAAAGGCTAGTCTTAACACGCACCCATTAGATCACACACATCTCTAGTACAGGCCAAATATTTTATTCTAAAACAAAAGCTTATCTAAATGTTATATTTATCCAAATGTCTATTAGTCTACCGAGGTAGGTTGTAAATTTCACAAAGTATCATATTTCTTACATGCTTCTGGCACGTTTACTTCTATTCTCAGCTGGAAAAAAAGCTAAATAGAGCACCTCATGGTAGTCAAGTATTTCCTCTCGTACCACCAATCCAATATTCAGAGGTGAAGAAGAAAAATTCAAGCCCCAAAAATGCTGAAGAATTTTTGGTTTAAGTTTGCCACTGAAAAAAGAGAATGAGCTCTTGATGTTTTTCTGGCATTCTGGCCCAAGCGTTGATGGTGGTAGGCAAGAGGGAAACATATTCCATACTGTGAAGGGGAATGTTCTTCCATACGGAGAGGTCAGTTGGACATTGCTAGTGGAAATTTCAGCCAGGTACACCTCAGGTTTTTTATTTTAGCTTTTTCAAAGGATGTCACTTTGCTAGAGGTTAACTGAAGCTCTGGTGGCTCTTTTTGTATGAATTCTGGTTATTCCTTGTGAAGCAGCTGAAGCTGGGACAGTCCCCTTCTGTGGCCAGGGAACCTGGTGTTATTTCAGTCATGCCCTCCATACAACCATTACTCAGTTGTTCAGCAATTCAGCATTGACACAGATGTGGTCAAGCAAAGCTGACGCAAATTATTATACAAACAGTATCTTTGTTGCATTTAGCTGTAGCAGAAGTTTATAGCTTCACATAATCCCATAAATCACTCAAAGAGCCTGGAGTTTCTCAAGTAGAAGGAAGAGAAGCACTTGCAGAGCCAGAGGAGACCCAGTGAACAAGGCAGCAGGTGAATATTACAGCAGAGTCCTTCTTTCAGCCTCCAGTGGTCAGATGCTTTCTTCTACTGGGACATAGAACTTTGGAGGTACCAGCCCAAAGGCCGGACTAACAATGCCTTCCAGAATGCATAGCTTGCTGGCCCAGCACGCAGCAACCTTGCATCCAGCTCAAAACGAAGATTACATGTTAGGTCTCTCACAGGGTAACCAGTAAACCATCTGAGTCCTCCTGATCCAGATGGGGCCCTCCTTCCCTGACAGAAGCCAGCACCATAACTTCTCACCCCAGAGCCAAGAACCATACTTTCAGGCATTGTAGCATTGAGTACAACAGCAATTTGTACAGTTTTGACAGTTAATGGTCAGACCGATAGCTCTGTTTCATTAATTCCAAACAAGAGAGTGCTGAGATATAAAAAGCTTCATGAGTCATTTGTCCTGTTGCTGCAGATTCTTTGTGAACCTTCTGATCTCTTGTTTCCAAGTATATGTAGTCACATCAGCTAATCTGTGCATTATTGATTTGATCTTAAACCTTCAGAGTACCAAAATTAATGAAACTAAATGCTGTTTAATAGAAGGGCAGAAATGTATTCAATTCAGATGAATAACAAATGCAGTAAACTAAAACCTGTTACTTCAGTTAATCCTGTATATAAATCCATATGAGGCTCAAACAATAATTTTGATTAAAAATATAGGAAATGTTTATTTCAGAATTTTTATATTTTCCAGGCTGTGTTTTGAAATGACATTTCAGAATGAAAAGTGGCAGAATATCAGTCACTCAATTGCTTCCACACCAAGAATTCATTGGTGGTCCTATCTTAGCCTCCTTAGACACTTCACCTTTCTAGACACAGAGCTGTGTAAACACGTTTTAAGTATATTGACCTCAGCTCAGCACCAGAGGCTTCAGAGGTCCTGTAAAATCTCCTAAAGTCTACGAAGTTGGCAAAGACAATTATATCTTGTTATTTCACTAAAGAAGGGCACAATCCTTTTACATTTCAAGTGATCTGCATAAAATGTTTAACTAATGATTAATAAAATCACATGGTTGAATTTTTCAGAAGCCTTACTAAATCAAGGTTTGTAATTGAAAAGGTATGTCTAGATTGAAAAAATCAAAGTTACAAGGGTAGATAAATATTCTAACCTTTCGTAAGATAACATTTTTACAAACAGTATCACATTCCTCATGTCTTAGTAGAAAGAAAATCAATTTCTTTCCCATTTAAAGGGAGGTAAAAATAGCATTTACCCTTTACCAAACTCCAGTGAAAGAGGGTGAACTAATGACACTGTAATGAACAGCATTTGCATTACTGGCATTGTCTGCCAGCCTTTTCTAAAACGTTAGCAATGCAACTCAGAAATCTCTATTCTAGCTGACAGTTTGCCAGTATCACTGAACTCCTAATAAACAACCTGGTTTTTACATAAGTGCTCACTTATGGGAAATGGTACTGAAGCAGAAATTAGGCCCATGTATCCAGATTTAACATTCCTAGCTCCATCCTAAGTTTCTGCTAAGTATTGAAGGCTGCTAAACTGCACAATATTTTTTTCTTTTACAAATTGACAATTTCCCCAGCATGTGAAATTCTGAGTAGGTCAAAACATGCCTCAGTCTTGGCAAGGTAACTGTACCACAGCTGACTCTGGCTGCAATACAGGAATGACACATTCCTTTTAAAGACCCAGAAGTCCAAACACATCTGATACAATGTGACACATCAGACTGAATTCCTCCCAATATACCCTGGCATTTGCAGCTTTTACTTCACAATAGTCATCATCAGCAAGTCAAGGGAGGTGATCCCTCTCTACTCCGCACTGGTGAGAAAAATATGAAATACTGTGTGAAGTTCCAGGCTCCACAGTACAAAAGAGGCATGGACATACTAGAGATAGTCCAGTGAAGGACCATGAAGATGACTGAGGGATTGAAGCATCTCTCCTGTGAGGAAAGGATGAGAGAACTGGAACTGTTCAGCTTGGAGAAGAGAAGGTTTCCTACTGTGAAGGAAGTACATAAAGACATGTACATTTGGAGAGAGTTCAGATGTCTCAAAGTGTCACACATTGAGCTGTGAGATCTTACCAGGATTTCCAGTCCACTGCAAACTGCTGCATATCTTTATGGATTACTAAAGCATTCATTTATTCTTTCCATGAGACAAAGACACTGCTAATCTTCAGCAAGTCTAGCAAAGCAGCAGGCTAGCGAAAGAGCAAGTTTTTTACCTTTTCCTATCACACATAGTTCCCTCAGTCATGTTTGACAAGCTCACCAATTGGGAATTTCCCCCTTCACTTTAGGTCTCTTTCACCTACATTAGAGTAAGCTTCAGATGTCCTAATTCTAAATCTATATAAGAACAAGGTCAGACGCTTTTTCTGCTGACATTCTTTTAGAACAATCTCCAGGCAGTCTGTTTCATAGAAGGGAGCTCTGTGCTTTCTCAGAAATCAAATAAAACAAATACAGCTTCTTTACAAAGCTGTGCACAAGGCTACGATTGGAGTGCATCTCTGAAGGCATACGCAGAGGCAACAGTTTGTCTCTGGCAGATCACTGACATATACATGCATTAGGGCCACTCAAACACAATATGCTGGGACTGGCTTCAGATATTAACAAGCTTTCTCCTTCCTGCTATAATTTTCTTATGGTCTCAAGATATAATCTATTAACATTTTCTTTAAACATGTATATATGTCATTAAAATATAGTAATTAGCTCTTCTCCCACCATTTACCAATGAAATGTTATAAATAAGCTTGTCCAAGTAAAATACTTAACTATGGAGGGGAAATATGATCCAGATATATCATTGCAAATGTGAAAGGGCTTCAGGAGGTAAGGGAATTTTTCTGTGGAACTGAGAGAACTTGAGTTACTTGTTCTTTTTTACAGGGTGTTGATAACTTTCACACAGTAAGATACCCATTAAATAGCTAGGCCAAATAGCTTCCTTGCCTGGAAGCTGGCTGAAATCCAGGAAAAGGCTTATGCATCTGACATGACACTTAAATGGAATTTAGCTTCATAAATCCTAAGCTGTGATCAAGAAATCCCCATTTCAATGGTCAAATCACCTAAAGCTAAAAGCACGCAAGTTCTGTAGGTAATTTACTCTTTTACTTTGAAGTTTTCCAGGTATCTGGGTTCATATTTCCAGAAACACTTCAGAACTGAGTAAACTGACACCTACCTTATCATTCAGTTGAAAACCTCATGTTCATCTGCCTAAGCTGCCTGACAGACATGATCTGTTAGGTCTGATAAGCATGAATGTGTTTTGGCTAGAACATGTTAAGATGGACTAATGACATTTTTTCTTTTAAAAACTGTAGAAGGAGCAAGGAAGTCTATGGCAGTGGCAGCTGTCTCTTACCTAGTAGCCTGCCCACATCAAGGAAAGAAAATTTTTCCTCGGTCTGAAGAGCTTTGTATCAGAATCTATCTACTATGAGACTTGCTATGCTAGAGTGAGCTACTCAGCACCTCTCCTTTTGAAGTTTTATCACTGCAGAGTGAAGCACACAAGGTACTGGAAAGAGAGCAAACAAGAAGAAAGATCTGGGGTTGATCAATGGAAGGAACAACCCACTGGGAGAGGAGGGTCCTGTACACAGGTCCCTGCTATCGAAAACATTTTACACATATTTCATACATATTCAGCAAAACTTGGACAAAATAAAGGAGTGATTCTAGAAGCTCTTCCCTTCCCAGCTGAATGCAGTGTTGATCTACACAGTCTTGCTCTTCCTCAAACTCATCATCTAGCCCAGCGGCTCTTCTGCCAAATATTAAGTTAAAAGACTTTGCTGCCAAATACAAAGTTTCAAAAAGGGGGAGGGGTGGATCGTGAGTCATTACATGGAATAATCTGTACCCTGGTGCTTAAGACATCTGTTTAGAAAAGCAAGCATGAGCTTGTGTATTTGTATGATCTGCCCTGCAATGGTGACCCCTGGAAGCTCAAGGTCAGATATATGCCTGCCAGAAAGCTCACAAGTGCTCTCTAAGGCACTGGCCTTGAACTCAGAAAAAGTCCTCGCTTGGACTCAGTCCACTGTGCTAATTTATGAACAGAAAAAGCTCTGGGAAACCACTGCATAAATCCCAAGCTAGTAGTAGAATATGCATATGTTAAAGTGACACACATAATGAACTTTAAAAATTAAGTACATGAAAACCAGTTTCTTTCATATACAAAATTCAGATAGCATTATAGTTTCATAAATCCTATGTGGTATTCTTATACCCAGCCACAGGAATTTCCCTTTTACTGAGGCTGAATTCAGTGGTAGAAATGTGCCCTTGCTGCTTCCCCATTCATCAGCAGCCCACCTAGCTCCACTGCAACAGACCTGCTTAGATCGTCAAAAAGCTAAACACCACCTCTTCCACATGTATTAAAGCAGAGAGGTATGTTGTCTTCCCCCTCTTCCCCATGCCTCCAAAAGTAGTCACTATACTCAGTGTAGATTATTTTCCTCAGCATTAAGACTGATTATGTTCAGCATTTTGTAATGCAGAGATGCCAGGGATGAGTATCCTTAGCTTCTCTGCCAACATTTTGTTATTTTGCTGGTGTTATCCAGCCTCTAGGAGAAGTCAGGTCATCTCATAACACCCCAGAAGGTTATTGATTTTACACATCTATGGAAGCTTTCGTGATTTCTAGAAAATAAAAGGAAATTTTTTGCACTTTACATGTATGTCACAATTCATAGGACAATCTGGTCTATTAATATCCTTAATAGTACTTAATAAATTATATAATTAGATAATTAGGTGTCACAAACAAGAAAACAGACTGCGCTGCCATCATTTAACTGCAGCAACACCACAGCAGAATGGGAGATAAGCAGAACCCAGATACAAAACTCAACTCAAGTTGAACATGATAGGGAATGACAATTCTGTTATGCCAGCAGTCTGATCTGTTGATGCAGTACCTGGACATTTAAAGGTTTGAAATTATTACTTGTAAGAGTTCATATAAAAAGGGTCCATCTCTGCATAGAGTTGGTTTTAGACTCATGAAGATCAACATCATAGGTCTCCTAGAGAAGAAAGATGAGAGCATCTGAAACAGTGCCTAGCAAAAACAACAGCAACAGAAAGCAGTGACCTGGTAACTGTGTGGGACTTAAGAAAAAGTAAGGTAATGAAATAATATTGAATATTTTCAATAGATGTTGGAGAAGCTGATTCTAAAAGGGAAAAACAGTTGCAGAAAAAAGCACAAAGAAGCCCTGGAGATTTAATAATGTGTTTGCTGATAGCTATTTTTGTAAAAAATTATGTGAAACATCAGTGTAATCTATGGTTACAAATAAAGGCAAATAAACTACTGGAATATATCAATTAAAGGACAGAAAAATGCAATGAAAAATAATATTTGCCGTGCAAAGCAAAACCTGATCACAGGCTATACTTGAGTTAAGCTGTGGATATATTTGTTTTTTATTGGAAGACTTGCACTGCTTTGGGTTTAGAATTTAAAGGCAGGCTAAGAAATATTCAACTTAACTTTACTAGAAAAGCATTCCTAGTAGCATTAGAGCAGTAATTTAAATCAAAAAACCACCCTGTGAAACATAGCATTTATAGAAGACTTACACTGTGAGAGGGAGGATTCCTTCCTTTTGGGAGGAATTACATTCCAGAAGTATATTCTTCATAAGGTAATTAAGCATAAATGAAGAAATCATGAAGAATTATTTCACTAAGACTACAGCAAGTGGGTGTAACCAGAACTATCAAAAGAGACAGCTTATATTAAAGCAGAAGCATGAAATGGCTCATGGTCTTGGATACCGAATCATATTCAGGTGTTAGGTTTTGATTGGTTTTACATCGAACAGCAAAGTGTTTGCTTCCCAGATCCTATTTATAGAAGCATTTCAAACTATGTCTACTGGTATTAAAAAATGGCCTGTGGGATACACAACTGTGGCTATTGTTATTCAGAGTGGATTATGCTAAACTGTGCCAATGTCTTGCTGCACCTCAGCTGACCTTCCAGGCTGGGACGCCTCTCACACCAGAGCCAGGGTGTGTTTCCTGCATGTTCTACTGGTGTCATAGCAGGGCTGGCTTTCATTTTGCCAATTCAGAGTATCCTGCCTTTACTTACATCTGCAGGCAATCTGCCCTAAGCACATAGAGGTGCAGACAGGAATGCACTGGGGTTTGAAGAGACACTCTGCTGCCCATGGATAGAGATTAGGTGAAAGGCACTCCAAAAAATGCCACTATGTGCTTAACTGCAAGTTCAAATGTCTAAAAATCCTAGCAATCTGGGTCCTTGGAGTGTATTCAGAGAGAGTGACTTTGGTGCCCTACAGAAAGTCTTGGTGAATGGATAAGAGAGGCTGTTGCTCCAAGGCATCCCTTGGGGAGTCTGTATTCCTGCTCTTGGACAAGGCAGGCAGCAGAAGAGGTTCAAATACCTGGAACACTTGCTCTGGACCTGGTTTCCATTTCATACCTCACCCCAAACTCCTGTAAAGTGTGATGCTATTTTTTATAATGATAAGGATACCTACCATTATATTTGTTTCGGTTTTGGAGTCATAGTCATTAAACAGCATTGTTTTCCTGATTTATTATATTTATAGGCTGAAATGTCCCCAAAATTTAATCTTGTCATACACCGTTGTGTATGAGTGTACTTCTGGAACCTGTAGCAGATATTCACAAGGGTAGGATCCTATTTGGCTCTATTTTAAAATATTTTGAGCTTCCTCACCTGCTTTGTGCTAGCTTTTGACTATTACTTCTCTTGCCTTTATTTTGCTGAGAATAGTTTATGAGCTTCTGTGGCTGACCATTCAGAATCCAAATTTGAGAACATTTCTTTCTTGAGTAGCTTACAGACTACATTGTAAATGGGATAAAATTTTCAGAAAGGGAAGTGTCCTGCTATTTTTAGGGCTGGCCATGTACTAACCAGTGACCTTATATTCAACTCTCACGTTGTTTCAAGTGACGACCACAATTTACCTCTTTTGAGCAGCATAAATAATGTTCTGCCCTTCTACCTGCTGGAGTTTACTATACAGGATACACCTGGCCTTCTGATGTAGGAGCTTTTGAGCTCCTTTTGATGTATCTTGAAAAATTATGAAATTTCATCTTTTTGCTAGAACCTTATCCTGTGAAACCTTTAGAGATGGATATAGAGGTTCAGTGTAATTTACAGTCAGGAAGTTAAAGGATAAAATATCTCATTTGTGGTTACGTAAAGTTAAAATTGGCTTTTAACTGTAGAAATATTTGCCAAGTCTAAGAAAAACAGTAAAGTCATAGGATTTGGCTTGTCAGCAAGGGTCCTGCTAACCCTTCATCACATAAGGAGCCCTTTTTAGTCCATCTGTAGTTTGGGAATATCACTGAGGACAACACACAAACAAGATAGCCACCCCTAATAAAATTTTACGAGAGGTACAAAAAGTTTAGCCTCGTAACATGATTAATTAACTCTCAGTCAATGATAGAAGTTTTTGTGCAGATATACCTCCTTTCATCACAACAAATATAAAAACACATTGGTAGACATCGTTCATTTGCTGGTTTGTTGGTTTGGGGTTTTTGTTTGTTTTTGTGTTTTTTTTCCCCTCAGGAAGATGGATTACCCCTTGATTTAACTTCAACCCTATGGGAAAACATGAACTTATGTTCAAAGATGTTACTGAAAGCCTTAGAGTTGTTCTTTCCTCTTTTGCATGAATAACTAATTGAATGGGGAAAAAACTACAACCCTTCAATACACAACACATCCTGCAATGGCCCTGTCAGTAGTCAGCAATTTTTTTTCCTGAAGAGGATATAGATATACCCTGAGAACATATAATCAGTAAAGCCTTGGAAAACAGTGACATCAAACAGCACATTCCAAGTGAGAAAGAACAAGCAAGTTTAGTACAAACATATACTGTATATATTTGATAACAGAAAGAAAAGCTTTTCTTCACAATATAGGGAAAAAAACCAAACACCATATTTCTTTATAAATAATAGCTAAATTGCTACTAAATTGCAGATAACACCCATTAAAATTATGTTTCAGAAAGCCTCAGTAGATAAAAGCCACCATAAATGCAAGAACATTGGTCTGTAAGATTTAAGATGGCCTGTTTGAGAGGAAGGATGTAGCTTCAGTTTACTGGGTCATGTTTGTCATGGGACAAATAAAATAATTTAGATTACTTATTGTCATCTCCAATAATGTAGTTTTAAAAGGAATCCACCACTGCACTGCCTGTGCACACATAAAAATTTCAAAGAACTGAAATTTCAGCAGTTGTTAATTAATTTTGAATCACGGAGGAAGAGATTTTTATTTGATGAGTAAACTAACAAATACTTTGTGAAATATTTAGCCAGATGGTATTCCCCAGCTTGTAGGGTTGTTGCAGTACTTTTTCATTTGTAATTTGTCATGCTTGCCAGTCTAAGACACCATGATTAGAGCTAAGTAAATGTGCAAACTGAATGGATATCTGAAAGGAAAACTAAATTGAAAGGTATTTGGAGACATCAAAACCAGCAATTGCTATTGAAAAAAGCAAAATTTTAAAGAAAGTAGCTTTTTTTTTGGTCAGGTTGGATATAATCACAGAATCACAGAATCACAGAACGTTAGGGATTGGAAGGGACCTCAAAAGATCATCTAGTCCAATCCCCCAGCCGGAGCAGGAACACCTAGATGAGGTTGCACAGGAAGGCGTCCAGGTGGGTTTTGAATGTCTCCAGAGAAGGAGACTCCACAACCTCTCTGGGCAGCCTGGTCCAGTGCTCTGTCACCCTCGCTGAGAAGAAGTTTCTTCTCAAATTTAAGTGGAACCTCCTGTGTTCCAGCTTGTGTCCATTACCTCCTGTCCTATCATTGTTTGTCACCGAGAAGAGCCTGACTCCATCCTCGTGACACTCACCCTTTAAATATTTATAAACATGAATGAGGTCTCCCCTCAGTCTCCTCTTCTGCAAACTAAGGAGACCCAGCTCCCTCAGCCGCTCCTCATAAGGGAGATGCTCCACTCCCTTGATCATCTTTGTAGCCCTACGCTGGACTCTCTCCAGCAGTTCCCTGTCCTTCTTGAACTGAGGGGCCCAGAACTGGACACAATATTCCAGATGCGGTCTCACCAGGGCAGAGCAGAGGGGGAGGAGAACCTCTCTCGACCTACTCACCACCCCCCTCCTGATACACCCCAGGATGTCATTGGCCTTCTTGGCCACAAGGGCACAGTGCTGGCTCATGGTCATCCTGCTGTCCACCAGGACCCCCATATAAAGCTGTACTTAGAAGCTTTGAAACTGATTGAATAAATAGAAGAAATAAGTTTATATTAACACTAAAATACGAAGAAAAATCTAACTGGTGAAACAGTGAATATATTGACAGACCAACATTGCACAAACCGAATCAAGGATACCAAAATTATTAAATGCTTAATTTCTTCCTACATCTGTACTTTCTATGCCCTTAATTTCTTCCTATCTATAGGCCATGGGCAGAACAGTGGATTTGCCTTGAGGTCCTCCCCAGGGGCAGTGATCAAGAGTGAGGTTTCCCAGCAGGTACACCACAACAGCCTTGGGCACTTCATTTGCGCACCTTATCATCCCTTTTTTTCCATTTCGCAATCCTCCTTACACATTAAAAAGATAAGAGAATTGACGTATTACAAAATGCTAAATTAATATTAAAACAAACATCTTCCTTTACATTAAAAAATGGAAAATTGTTAGACAGACAGCTGAACACAAAACTAGAGCTGATGCTGTAACATTTTGGGAGATAAATGAGAAACTGATAACATACATCCTAAAATGAAAAATGTCAGGCTCATTAACAATATAGTAATAGAAATTTGCACAGCACTATTATTTCAGCAATGGTTTTATGTAAAAGGTAATAAAAAATGCTGTCTACAGGTCCCCATATTTGGTGGTGAGCACCTTGAGCAAATTCTGGTTACTGCCAAGAGAGGATACTGCTGAAATGTAGACACTGAGTAAACAGAGGAGGAAAGCATTATCAGATTTATTGTACCTGGGAACAGAAGCTATCTATCATGAAACCTTGAAATTATTTTTTTCATTTACTTTTGTGTAAACATTTACTTTTACTGCAGCTTCAGACACTTCAGAGACTCACCTTTTCTTAGCTCTCATCTGTAACCATTAAACAATGCTGCCTTCCCATCCTGTCATACAGCCTTCAGTCATTACTCTTTTTTTCTTACTGTAATCTGCCTGGTGAAGTTTTGCTTAGCTCTGCAATCACGGCATGGAAACCCATTTCTGATTTCATTCGCAGAAGGTTTGTTAGATAAAATTACATAGTACCATATGCAGTCCCCCATTCACAACAAAATTAGCTGAATAAAGGCTTCTCCAGCATGCTAGGCAATAGCATTAGACTACTTCATGCTGGGTAATATCTGTAAATATATTCCATTAGGAAGGTATTTCCTCCAGTTGAAATTGCTGGTTTAGTATTGTTAAATAGAACCATATGAGTAAGAAATGCAGACGACTTCCCTCCTCAGACCTCTAATGACAGGGCGAAACAGAACAGGGAGGGCATCATGTAAATTATTACATTGTGCTACTATATTTGCCATTATGCTTTTCAGCCACTCTGAAGTAATTCTGCTGTCTCTCATGGCTGGTGGTAAAGGAAAGCCAACACATATGGTGGTGTTTGGCTTTCAGACTTTTGACACGGTTGAGCTGAAATTCCTATACACAAGCCAAGGAAACATGCTATAGAGGAAATCATCGCAAGGTGCACATGTATTTGAAAAGTGTTTGTCAAAGCCATTAGCGATGATTTTTTCCATAAATATCTGTGCTGGGTTTTGTTACTACCTTCATAGAATAGAATAGAATAGAATAGAATAGAATAGAATAGAATAGAATAGAATAGAAATCTATAAAGTTAATGGGTTATAGAGAGCTGGGAGGCTGGCAAACACACTGATATATGATATATGGCCAGGGCAGAAGAGTGGCACATGACAGGCAGACCTGAGACAAATCTATTTACAGATTTGTTTTCTCCTTTATTTTTGACCCTAAAAGCAAAAGGTATGAGATAAATATGCTTATAACACACTTAAAAAAATGCATGTTTTGAATGTGTCAAGAGGATTCTTTAATGTGTTTGAATTTGTCATTGTTCTAAACTCCCTGGAACATATATGGTTATTGTAACATCAAACTTTCTGTCCACACACACCCGTCAAAGACTGGGGACTCTGCTACTCTCTCAGCCATCCCAGTAGCATACAAGCTTCTGCTTCTCATACCCTTCCCCTCACTATTCCTCTTCGACACCCTTTTGCATGATGCATCCTTATGTGCAAGACTTTCTGATGACACCAGCATCAGAAAAGCGACAAAGTAACCAAAGGCTAGAGCTATGCCACAGGGACCACAATAGCGTGCTGTGCAAGGTTAAGTCAGTGTCAGGGAATGTAGTTTAAGCTGAGTTGTGAAACCACCTTCTGACTTCCCATTCCTTTTGAGTGTAACCACCAAGCTGATCATCCCACATCAAGACTCAATTTATCCGGAAGTGACGTTGCAATTCTACATCAGCCCTGTTCACCTCCGTCCATTGTGTGTGGCTCCTAATGGCCTTCACCATTATGCCAGTCTTCTCATTTGTCTCATTTCATTTAATTGCCCCTAATGGTGTTTCCTTTTGTTTTAATCTTTGTACACAGCCAATAGAAAATCGTTTTCAGTGTCAGCATTGACCACTGCCAGTGTTGAAACCTTATAAGAATTTTCAATTTGTAGTCTAATGAATTATTAATCCCAGTGAGGAAAACATTTAATTATTTAATTTCTATTTTGTATCATGAAAGTAATGTATATCATACTAATTAGATATATGTGCTCTAATTGCATGCCCTAGTGCTTTTTACTTATTAGATTTATACAAAAATTCATTATGAGGCAGCAATTCAATAAATGCAGAAGTTATTTTTTTTCTACTACTATTGTCACAGTATAGTCAACCTTGAAAGACAAAAATCTCCTTTGATTTTCAAGCTGGTAATTAAAAGCTGCATTTCATCCAAGATCAGAAATTGGCAGGATTTCTTACTGTAATTACACAAAGGTGCAGAGATACTAAACTCTGGAGAGGAACCACAGGAAAGAATACTCAATTCCCACATTTCTGAGCAACACTATTTATTTTTCACTCTAAGACCAACCAAAGATTGATTTTCCTTTCTCTCAAATGATTTTTGGTTTGCTGTTTTTTTTCTGATCACTCTGAGTGCAGTCTCACAAACTGTAGATTCAATATTCCGCCCAAGGGACATTAACATCTGGAGACAAGAGTGGAAATGAACTGCCAAGAAGGAAAGGAGATTTCCTTTCCCTGCTGAAGAAAATTCAGCTTTTCAGAAGTGCCTGAAGGAGGTTTACATTTACATCTACTCCTGCCTGGCCTCTCCCAGACCATGCCTGTAAAAGAACTGTTTATGTCTCTGTCTTATGTTCTAAGTGCTGGGGCAGAAACCACCACCTGAGCTATGTGAAAAAGGGGTGAATGGTTGGAAACTCAAAAGGTGGAAGATCAATCAGCAAAGTAACCATCTAAAATGGCAATAAGCTGGTAAAGTGCTTATCGATGATAACTGATAAACAAATTCACATGTTCAGCTCATATACATTAGTTTATTTAAGTGGCCTATTAATAAGTAGTGATAAACATTGATAAAAGAATGCAGGAGGTTAACTTAAACATAAGGAAAAATTTCTTTACTGTGTGGGTGACAGAGCACTGAAACAGGCTGCCCAGAGAGATTGTGGAGTCTCCTTCTCTGAAGAAATCCAAAATGTGGACGTGCTCCTGTGTGATCTTCTCTAGGGGATCGTGCTCTAACAGAGGGGGTTGGATCAGATGATCTTCAGGAGTCCCTTCCAACTCCTACCATTCTGCGATTCTGTGGTTCTGTGATTCTGTCATTCTGTGGTTCTGCAATTCTGTCATTCTGTGACTCTGTGACACAAAGATTTGTAGGTGTGATTTCTTTTTCTCTTTAATGTATGCTTCAATCACCTGGCTTATATACAGTACTGTGAGGCTGTGAGAAACTTCTATGGAGAGGAACTGACAGAAATGATATGCATATACCAATATCACCGTCTCCCTACAAGCAGTGTTTCTTTTCATTTATACAAGCAGTGTTACTCTAAGGCTAAGGATGTCCTTGCACTGTGCATGAAGATAATGAAGTGGTATGCATGAATATAACCTCCTGCTAGGGATTTTTGCACAGTTAGTCTAAGCCCATTTAGATGTTATTCTATGCTGAAACCTGTGCTCTTCATTTTGCCTGGGTATATTTGATTAAAGCTAGCACAAATTGCGAACACATCTTCATTTGTTCTGTAGACATAACCTTCAGTGCATATTCATATGGTCATATTTTGTTCCTCTAATAAATAGATACCTACTGTAAAATAAGTATATGTCTGGTATTAACTTCACAGATTATAAGATCTCCTGGAGTGCAGCAAAGCCAGAATCTGTCTTTAAGACAGAGTAACATCAGGCAACAGTTCAGAGTTCAGCTTGCTAGAAAGCAGCTCTGAAGAAAAGGAAAATAAATCATGTCTCTTCTCAAGAGAGAAAAGGGAATTATGTGAACCTCCAGAGAAGGCAGGCTAATCTACTTTTCTAAATAGAGTTTGTTGGGGGTTTATGAAGTGCTGATTTCAAAAGACAACTGAATCCTCTGTGATGTTGGTTTGCTTTAAGTAAAATTATAACTTGAAATTACTTTGTACAGTAATATTTTACTCTACCATCTCACTGGAAATTAACCATGTATATAAATAATCAGTTACATCACTAAACTGGCGTAAACCTGTGCTACCTTGGTTACTCATGACATTCTCTTCAATGAAGCATAACACAGTGGGTGAACAGGCTTCAGTAGTTCAATAGTGGTAGTCTGTATGACTTTTCATTAGTGTTTCATGTTAATATAAATCTGTGTTAATAGATGATGTACAATAAAAAAATCCGTGGTTTTTCAAAATAAAGTAGCTGTTTCTAAGGGTGTTGAAAAAGATATCTGAATAATCCAATTTTTACCAACGCACATTATCTGTTCGGAACATTTTAATAAGGACTTGGCTTTCTTTGATTTACATTAAGCTGTTAATGTAAATCAAATGTACTTTAATGTAAATTATATGTACATTAAGTCAATGATGACATGAAGCCATTATTTCTATGGTATTGTTTTCTCAAGGGTTGCTCATACAGCTCCAAGGTAAGCCCTCCAGAAAGAGGGCTTGTCTCAAGAA
>NW_010208681.1:1174-4958 GCF_000695765.1 Mesitornis unicolor | reverse complement strand
AGACATTCAAAACCCGTCTGGATGCGTTCCTCTGCAACCTGGTCTGGGCGATCCTGCTCTGGCAGGGGGGTTGGACTGGATGATCTTTTAAGGTCCCTTCCAACTCCAAATATTCTGTGATTCTATGACTACGCAAGGAATCTTCACTGTTTCACTCAAATTGTGCTAGATACTGTACAGTCATAACATAATAACAGGCAAGACAAAAAAAAAAACCAGAAGAAATACAATTCTTCACTAAGTTGACCTGTCATCAAGATGTATGTTTTTTAATTTAGAAGTTCAAACGGAAAACAGGAATTTTTTGAAGGTAAATAACAAGGAGGCATATGTGACTTGGTGAAAGAATTTTGATATGGTGCTTTGCTTAGGAATCTAAGACTATAAATGAGAGTGCTGTGCTGTGCCTACAGGAAATGCAAGAGTGAGGTGTGACATTCAAAATATATTCTCCCTTCCTGAAAGATCAATATTTCACTACCTTCTGAAGAATCACTTATCAAAGCTCTATCTTGTAAGATTCTGCAAAGATATTAAGATAACTGGTGTCTATCCTGAAAAACTCTACATATAGTAAATTAAGAAAGATGGTATTATTTTTATATGTAGATTTCAACATTATCTGCTATATACTTCCTTCAAATTACAGACTTCATAAATAACTCCACATTGAAAACAACAGACACGAACGTTCCCTTTCCAACAGATTCTGAAGGATTTGTGGATAGCGTGCATATGTTGCAATATTTTTTTGAAATGCATAGTTTGAGGCAAAAATAGCACAAAATATTCATGGATTCAGTGAAAACCTGAATTCTAAATGAAAAGGTGTTTGAAGAACAATAGTTTTACTTTGACATGTGAAATACTTAAGTCTAGTGGATAAGAACTACATTATTTACGTGAAAGGTGCAGTATGAAACAGCCTACGGATAGAAGTGAAAGTTACGAGAAAGAACAGTTTTGATGGAGGTGAAAAGCAAAGCCAAGGTTTTCAAAAAATTCAAATTAGTTTCAAGTGAAAGCAATGGAAGACATCACAGAACTTCACCTGAGTCCTTATGGGAATCGGGAGACAACTCAGTTCTGAGAGAACACACCATATGCAACCATAGAAAAGAATCTGTCTACAAAGGAAAGCCTGCCAGGTATCATACCAGCGTGACCCCAGCTACTCAACAAACACTCATCCTCCCATCTACATTCTCATTCAAGATTTCCTTGAGGCGTGATGCTCTAAAGGACAAAACCCAAAGAGCCTGTTCATTGGCATGAATCTCAGCAATATCTAAGCCAGTTATTCCAAGTTATATTTACAACTAAATTAGTTAAATCAATGTGAAACTACCAGAGGGATGTAATTTTAAACCCAGTTTATATAATCTTAGCCTACCTAGAACTTTAGCACTGCAAGCCAAGCCATTAAATCTACATATAAATCTACTCCAAATCAGTGCAGACTCATTACCAAAACTTGCAGCTTGTAAGCTTGCCACTAGTACTCTGCTTCTAACAGAGCAGCCATTAAACTAGTATATCTTTTCTAAAAACAAACCAAAATAACAGACCATGATATACTGAGAATACTGAAGACAGAAGGGCAATATGCATACCTGGGTCAGAGAAGACAGCTTATGGATGATTCCATTTCTGGCATGAAGCTTTCACATGCATATACCTGTGCTACAAACTGTCTCACCTAAACTGAGATTCTTCAGTAAGAAGACTTCCATTCAGTTACCTAGTTGCTCACTGTTCATCCTGAATTCAGTTACCAACAATGCCTTTTATATTAAAATGCACAAAGCTAAGGTAGCTGGAAGCTTTATGCTACTCAAGATGTCAGAGAGGTTTCCTGTACCTGTGATGACGATGCCTTACTATACTGCTGTCAAACAAATAAGCCTGCTCTGTCTATCATAGTTTAGACTTGTGAGATATTCATCCCTACAGCAAAGCGTTTGCAGACTAATTTGCACTGATGCTTTAAAACACTTCACATTTTCTCCTTTGCTCTACCCAAATTTCCTGCTTTACATGCTTCAATCTCACAGCAGGTGCAAACAAGATGATGTTCAGTTGACATTTGGGAAATCTCCTGAAAATGTGACTGCTAAAGCTCTCTTCATTGTTATGCTTCCAACACAAAGTATCTAGGCAGAACAATCTAAAATAGGTGTAGACAGCAACAGCAGCAAAGGTGGTATCCGGCATTTTTTATATAACACAAGCATCTCCAGTGACAGGAGGAAGGGCGATAAAACTACTGGCACCACTGCAGAGGCATATAATTTCAGGGAACTGGTAAACTAAAGGACAAGAAGCAATACTGAGCATGCCTAGATCAAAATAAAACATTTAAGACATTCACAGCAAGCCTGATAAGTAACAACACAGCTGTTTCAGTAGCAAAACTCATACACTTAACAACAGCTTCTATTTGAACTATCAGAACAGTAGGTTCTTCTTCGATACCAGAGATAAAGACTAATAATCATGAAATCTCACAAACAAGGAGAATTTGTATCACTTTCCATCTAGCCTAAAAAAAGCACTGAAGAAAAGGTTAAAGTAGGCTCTCTGAAGAGATTTTCAGCAGAAGACTCAGAAGGCAAACAGATGAAAATCAGAAACATAGTAATTGATAATCAATAACCACATTTCAGAAAAAGATGCAAGAAATAGCTAAGGAGCAACATGCTCGTAACAAACTTTCTTACGAAGTTTATTTAGAGACTGGATTATAAATAGTATTTTACTTCATTCAACGCAAGCCTAAAATCTTCAAGAACCACATAAGTATCTATCTTTTATGAAATTCAACTAATATAGCATAATATTATTTGCAGTAACTTAAAAATAAAAGTTACACTATTATTTGTCTTACATCAAAGCAATATAGTCTGTTTCAGACAATGATACTTTAGTTGATGCAAAGATTATTTGTAAGGGACCTTGCAAATTATGGATTTATTATTGATAAGATATACAATTATTGCATATCTATGATACAGTCACCTTTCTTACTTTTCCCTTTGGAGAAGTAGTGCCAGACAGCATGACTTCAGAATTCCTACTGGTAGCAGAAGAAATAAAAGTTAAAGACATTTTCCCCTCATCATGTCTTGATAATCTTTCAAGTGCATCTAGGTTTGAAGGACTAACAAACAGGTGGATACAGTAATAAGCACACAGTACTACTGTGGAGTTCTTTACCATATCTTCCACTGTGAAAAATGGGTAAGTTCTTCTCATTATTGTAAGCAATATACTTATAAAAGAAAATTACCTAACACATAAATCCTACTAGTTTAGTGTTCATGGTTTTATGATAGTCACTTTCCAATCATCTGCTTTTCCAGAGACACTGTGCTCCTGCTTTTTTTTGCACGTAAACACAATTTCCTAAGTCTGCATCTATTATTTTGTTTCACATGTAAAAAAGCAGATACGTAAGGGCAAGCACGTAGCTAAGGAGCTAGGATCTGGGACTGATTTTTCTCCAATGTAAAATTAGAAACTTCAACAGGGAAAGGAAAACCACAGCCACCTAAGAGTGATCATTCAGAAAGGGTGAACACACTCCAGAAAAGAACATACACTTTCCCAGAAGAAATATCAGCAATAATTTTGAAAGTGAGCACAGGCTGAAAGAAGAGAAAGCACTTAAAAAAATCCTTTATATCATTATATTTTTAAATCCCTATTTAGGGATTTTACGGGTATACACATCTGCACCCGTGTCCATGAGCAGATATAGGAAATTGTGCTCCTACCCTGGGGA
>NW_010208681.1:0-1143 GCF_000695765.1 Mesitornis unicolor | reverse complement strand
GAATGCAACTGAACATATTAAGTTGCAGGATGCAAGCTGCACCCACCTTAACATTTCCTATCTCAGCGTAAAGACGTAAGTAGTATTTTTAAACATCTACCACAGCAGTAGTATTTCCAACAAAGCTGCTTCTTAAAGGCTTGGGTCCAGACGCAACTCTAGGAAGTACAGTATCTCATATTACGCAGAGCTCCTAAGAACATAGCTGAAGGGCAAAACAAAAAATGTGATGGGTTTATTATGGACATGCAATACTAAGTGCAGTAAAACCTATCTGATGAACTAATCTACAGAGAAGCAGTAAAGAAGACAGCAAAAGGCACCAGGAAATAATTTAGCAATTACTGTGACCACTCATACGAAGAGTAAGACTGGAAGGACAGACAAGACACACACAAAAAAATTAAAAAAATAAACAAATTCAAGACACTCAGGAAGTCCAAGCTTTTGTATGCTCAAGCAATGAATACTTTGAGATGTAAAGCCTCACCAAACATTCTTCTAAAACAAGTGAGCTCCTGGTGAAACACACCCAATGACCACACTCAAGCAGTACACACAAGAAAGCTGCAACATTTGAAAAATGCTCCCCGACAACTTCTGGCAGAAGAGAATGCCTGTGCCTTAAAGCTGAAAATATCTGGGCCACGATTTCTCAAGAATTTAAAGGAGTAAAGGTTCCACACTTTGTTATAACGCTACCTCTTGACTTCCTACTCATAAACAGTCCTATAAAAATCCCATGCTGTTATCAACTTTTATCACTCCTCATGTATTTAGCATTCATTTTATACTCAGTCTCTCATCGGTTTTATATTCCAGTACTGTCTATCATGCGTTCTCATACTCGAGACAAATTCTCACACTGTGCTGAACTCCTAATTCTCCTGCTGGTGCTTTTTGCATACTCGACTTGCCTCCACCCCTTGGTATACCAGTATACGTTTCACTAGCCCAAAAGACAGACCCCTATCGCCTCCCCGACGACATGTAACCGCACCCCAGGTTCCTGTGATAAGCCCCCGGGCCGCTCCGCGACGCTTCAGCCGTCCAGCCCGGCAGGCTGACGGGGAGCGCAGCCCAGGAGAGCCTCTCCTCTGCCCCAAGAGCCGCACCGGGCACGTCGCAACCCCCGACCCCCCC
>NW_010208680.1:0-872 GCF_000695765.1 Mesitornis unicolor | reverse complement strand
ACAGGAAATGACCTCAGGGGGGTGGGAAATGGCCCTGTGGGAACAGGAAATGACCCAGAATGGACAACAAATGACCTCAGGGGGTGGGAAATGACCCTGAGGGGACAGGAAATGAACTCAGGACCTCAGGGGGTGGGAAATGGCCCTGAGGGAACAGGAAATGACCCAGAATGGACAAGAAATGACCTCAAGGGGTGGGAAATGACCCTGAGGGGACAGGAAATGACCTCGGGGGGGGGAAAATGAACCTGAAGGGACAGGAAATAACCTCAGGGGGTGGGAAATGACCTCCTAAGGAACAGGAAATGACATCAGAGAAGTGGGAAAGGACCTCTAGGGAACAGGAAATGACCCAGATCAGACAGGAAATGACAACAGATGGGTGGGAAATGACCTCTAGGGAACAGGAAATGACCTCAGGAGGGCAGGAAATGAACCTGAGGGGACAGGAAGTGACCTCAGGGGGGCGGGAAATGAACCTGAGAGGACAGGAAGTGACCTCAGGGGGTGGGAAATGAACCTGAGAGGACAGGAAATGACCTGGGGGGGCAAGAAGTGACCTCAGGCAGATGGGAAATGACCCCTAAGGGACAGGAAGTGACATCAGAGAGGTGGGAAATGGCCCTGAGGGAACAGGAAATGACCCAGATCAGACAGGAAATGACATCGGAAGGGCGGGAAAACGACCTCAGGGGCTGGAAATGACTTCAGAGGGGGCTCCCGCTTGTTGAGGGGGAGTCCCCTTTTTGGGGGAGGGGTCCCAATAGCGGGTGTAGGACTCCTCGAAAAGGTCCCGGCAGGGGACGCGCCCCCCAAGGCGGGCGCAGGCCAGGAAGGCCCCGGCCAATTTCCGGTGCAGGGCGTAGGTCTCC